>NC_059439.1:35476583-35481583 GCF_021028975.2 Sphaerodactylus townsendi
CCCCAACAGGTTCTGCCAGACCAACCTCGTTTGCTTGTATAATCAAGTGATGAGCTGACTTGATCAAGGGAACACTGTGGATGTGGTTTACCTTGATTTCAGTAAAGCCCCTGGACAGGGTTCCCCATGATGTCCTGATCAGTAAACTGGAGGGCCGGACTCTAGGAGAGTTAGATAGGTAGGGTTGTAGAACCACTCAAAGAGTAGTTGTCAACAGCATTTTTTTTTGGAATAGAGGAAGATGAGCTCCTCCTCACTCGCAATCTTTAAGCAGAGGGTGGACAAACTACTTGTCTGGGATGCTCTAGGCTGATCTTGCAGTGAGCAGGGGGTTAGACTAGATGGCCTGTATGGCCTCTTGCAACTCTATGGTTCCTTGTACCATCTCTGGAGAAACTCCAGCCAGTGACCTCTCTTGGAGCACCCAGCCCTCTTGGAAGTCAGTACAAGGCATGAGGTCCTCCTATGTGCTTCCGAACTCAAGAGGAGGACACAGAACCACAGCAGAATGAAGCGAGCTAGTGGTAAGACAGTAATCTATTGTAGGATCCCGCTCAGAAGCCATTTCCTTTCCATTCCTGGACATACGCACCGTTCGGTCAGCCCACAAAGTTGATGACGACGAGATGGAGGATGGTGTTGGCGAAGAGGAAATCGGCGAAGGCTCGTTCTGGGGAGATGCCCTGAAACTCCCCTTTGTTCTGTGGGTTGATTTGGATCCTCAAACAAACTGAAGACAGAAGGGGGGTGGGGGGAGAAGATACCGTGAGGCTGGCGGCCAGGATAGTAAACAAAGGGCGACACTGAAGCTAGCAGTGTCAGTCTGGCCTGGGAAAGCAAAAACTTTCAGTTGGTGACATCCTAAGCTGGGGCCAGCTGTGAAGAAAAAGGCACTCTGCCAATGCTCAGAGGCACAGTCTTCTTTTCATTATGCCACCCACCCAAGAGGAACTGGGATGCCCCACTGTTACCATGGCGATGCATCTCTCTCCCCCCCCCCCCCCCCCACGTGCAAGTTGCGCGGTTGCCTATGCCCCATCGCCCGGGCTGATGAGCGGCTTTAGCCTTCCAGGGGTCTGCAACCTGCGGCTCTCCAGATGTTCATGGACTACAATTCCCATCAGCCCCAACTGGCCATGCTGGCAGGGGCTGACGGGAATTGTAGTCCATGAACTTCTGAAGAGCCACAGGTTGCAGATCCCTGGACGGTTGCCGTGGCAACCCCTCCTCCCCCGACCGTTACAGAGTTCTCGGCCCCGCCCCTCCCCGCGCGGCCCGGCGGTTGCCATGGCTCCGGCCGAGGCTCTCACCGCCCAGGATGAAGCTGCCCACGGCGGAGATGAAGCCCGAGAGGAAGGAGTTGAAGGGGAAGGTGCCGACGCCCAGGCAGTAGCCGAACTGCAGCGCCCCCGTCAGCATGACGTAGAGCAGGTAGGCGTCCAGCACCTTCAGCCGGCTCGGCGTCCCGCTGCTGTACTCGGACAGGAAGCGCCGCACCACCGAGGCCACCGAGCCCGCGCCGGAGCCCGCCGCCCCCGCAGCCGCCCCCGACATGGCGACTCTCGGTCCGCAAGAAGCGCTGCCCGGGTCTCTACGCGGAGAGCGCATGCGTGGAAAGGCGCGTCCGGGGGAGCCGCATGCGTGGTCCCGTCTCCTTTGCCTAACGCAGCCATTGCTGTTATGGGCTGGCTGCCGCGCGTGCGTAAGGCGCCGTCACCTTTCCGAATTGCGCCTGCGCCGTGTCAGATTTTGAGGCCGGGAAGGACCCCGTGTTTGTAGCGGGCAGCCTCGTTGTGCGACCTGGCGAAGTGCGCCTGCGTCTTTCCAGACTTTGATGCCGTGGCGGACCCGTGCCAATGCTGGACTGCCTTTTGCGCATGCGTTGTACACTCAGCCTGGCAGGGATCTTCCTTTGCTGGAGGAACCGCATGCAATTGACTTGCGAATAAAAGGCAATTGTTTTTGTGTACATTTAGGACATTTTAAATGATTGTGTGCACGCATTAGCAGGCGTGCCCTATTCACAGCATTATTGGGCTCGTGTAGAGGACTTTATGCGCGCGCGGATCTTCCTCTTCCCCCTGCACCCAAACTTAAGTAAGCCTGGACTAAGCCTATTAGGAATAAATATTAACTACGCAAGCGCAGTGAGAAGGTCCTCCTCCCGGTCTTCAGGTGACAAAACAGGTAAAAGGGCAGGACGCTTCATACGCACAAATCCCAACACAGCACAAAATGCAACCTCCACGTGCAATCTGTACAGCCTACGCTTGCAACCCCTATAGTTGTAGGATCCCATGATCTAGGAGTCAGGCCGTAGCCCTCTGATCGGGAAAACAGGGAAGGGTGCTCTGCTTATGCTCAGAAACCCGGCCTGTCTGAGAGAGAGAGAGAAAAGAACCCCTTGCTAGTCGCCTGGAGCCTTACCCCCTAAAATCCGGCTCTTCCACCTCCCAAAGCATTTCCGGGTTGCCCCATTGCAAAGCCAGCCTCCCCAGCGGCCGCCAACCAGCCCCCCCGCCCTCTTTATGATGCTTCAAGCGCATCGGGGGTGGGGGAGGGAAGGCAGCCCCCCGCCCCCCCCCTTTCTGATCCCCCCCGGACGAGCGGAGGGAGCCCGGCCCCAGCGCTCTCTTCGGGGTTCGCCCCCTTCCCCTTACATAACCCAGCAGGAGGGTTACACAAGCAGCCTGCCCCCTAAACCATTGATAAAATGTAAACCACGCCCCCAAGCTCTGAAGCCCCGCCCCCAGGCCTCCCTTCACCATCTGTTGTGATGTTTGCCTTCTTTGGAGAGGAATGGAGGAAGACCTCGAGCAGCCGTGAGTGTGGCTCCACTGGGGGTCCTGGGGGGAGATTCCCCCCCCCTTCTTTCTTTTTCTGGATCATGTGATCTACTCTGAAGGGGGGCAGGTGGGGAAAAGGGTGGGGTGGGGGTAGAATCTTATTTAGCACGGAGTTACTTTAGCCTGCTCCTACAGGTGGGCTAGGCTATCCAGATGTTCCCCCTCCCCCTGTATTTTGGAGGTGGTTATTTTTTCTTAAGGCTAGAGAATCGCGCCTTGCTGGACTGGATTGTTACTGGGGTGGGTCGAGATATTGTTTGCCTTTAGGTCTGATAGTTTAGCTTGTCTGTTGTTTGTAAAGGGAAGTACACACTTCTTTCCTGTTCCACGCAGAACAGAGGAACAGAGCAAAGGGATGGGATAAAGGGATATGGTAAAGTAAAGGGATGGGTAAAGTACGGGATGGGATAAAGGGTATGTCAGGTTGGTTAAAGTTGTTTTTGAAAACAACAAAGCAGGAAGCAGGGACAGGCTGTACCAAGAGGTTCATCGATCGGGACTGTTAATAGCCCTGGGCCTACATAATCCTGCTTTTTGTGCTATGGAATACTTATCGTGTGCCTCTGAGCATATCCAGAGTACCCTTTCTCTGCCATTCAGCGGGGTCCAGCTGACAGATTGCCCTCTGTAACGCCACTGGAGGGGCTTTATTTTCTAAGCAAGAGGTGCTGGGGTGTTTTCTAATTTGACGGGGGAGAAGGAAACGGCCCCTGTTTGTAAACCGAAGAGTTCATCTCTTTTAGTAGTTCTTTAGGTCTTCCAAGGACGAGGCTGCCGGGAGAGGTGGTGTTCTGGTGGGGTGAAAAGAGGCGGAAAGTTATGCAATGTAAAAATTAGCATACCAATGCCTGTGAGTTGTTCGAAAGCAGTGCAAAGCACTTTGGGAGCATGGGGGTGGGGTGGGGAGGTTTTGGGAAGAGGTGCCCGGGTACCCTTTCCTGCAAACCTTGGAAAGTGTGTATGAAAGAAGGCACCTTGGCAGTGACTCAGCAGATCTAAGGCTAGGAAGGGTGACTCGGGCGATCTAGTTGCTCCTGTTACGGGGAGCGTACATCACAGCTTCATTGATTTGCAGAGGCGTGGGGTGGGGATGGGCAGCAGTTGATGTAATTGTCTGAAATCTGTCAAGGGTTACTTGTTTCCATCGACCTAAAGGAGCAGAAACACCGTTTGTCCTCCCCGGCAGCTTAGCACGTAACAAGCTTTCTTGGCGAAACCTTGCTTCTGTGCTTCTCCGCTTGTTTCAAAGCTGAATGGACAAAAAGGGCAGGCCTGAAGCCAGTGATTCATCGGTGGTGCTGGGCCTTGAGCGTGAGATAGGCAAAAAATGACATGTTATTTACCTCCGTGCCAAGCTCCGAGCTGTTTTCAAATTAAATTCAAGAGACAGGGCCTTTTTCCTCCCAGCCTGCCGGTGTCTGAGCCGACAAACCAGAATTACAGCCCCTGCCCCTGAGACTATTTGGAAACAGAGCTGGGAATGCTGAACAGATGAAAGCTGATAAAGCGGCCTCAAACCGTGGTTTGTCGGTATGCGAGGAAGCGCAAACCAGGCCTTGGGTTCTGACCTAGGATTGACTCAAGGCTTGGGGGTAATGTCTGAACTGAGCTAGAGGAGGAGAAAAGTTGGTGGAAATATATTTTTTTGAATGCATCTGGATTATGTTTGAGAAGGTGTGGTCTCTTGTCTTCTGTTGCAAGTCCTTGGTTCCACATTATGTTCATCTGGCTCTAGAAGCTTATAGCAGATTGTATCGCAGTCCACATAAAGCACCTCGCATTGAAGAAATGCTGTCCACAACCTGGGAAAGGAATAGGATCTAAAGCTTTGGTGCCATCTGTTATAACAGGAGCACTAGCCATTGATAGTCCCAATAACCTTGCATGCTAGCAAGTGGTGTCGTGGTTAAGAGCAGGTGTGCTCTAATCCGGAGAACCGGGTTTGATTCCCCACTCTGCCACTTGAGCTGTGGAAGCTTATCTGGGGAACCAGATTAGCTTGTGCACTCCATTGAAATCAAAGCTGCCTGTCTGAACCACCTTGGTTGGGCCCTAATTCCATCTTGGGCCCTGCCTACCTCCTCCCTTTTCTTTTTTCTTCTTCTTTGGCCTTTAGATTGGGCGCCTGGGTGTGTGTATATGCTTTACACAATC
>NC_059439.1:35489083-35497326 GCF_021028975.2 Sphaerodactylus townsendi
CGTCCGTCCGTCCGTCCGTCCGTCCGTCCGTCCGTCCGTCCGTCCGTCCGTCCGTCCGTCCGTCCGTCCGTCGATCCGTCCGTCGTCGTCCGATCCATCCGTCTACGTCCGCCGACCGTCCGCCACCCGTCCGCCGTCCGTCCGTCCATCCGTCCTTCCGCCGTCCACTTCATCCGCCGTCCGCCATCCGCCCACGTCGTCCGTCCGTCCGTCCACTTGTCCATACATCCGTCCATCCATCCATCCGCCATCCACTTACCATCCGTCACCGTCACTAAATCCATCCGTCCTACTGTCGTCATCAATCCACCCCAAATCCATCCACCCGTCGTCCATCCATCTTCATCCATCCATCCACCCGTCCACTTCATCCACTTCATCCATCCATAAATCCATCCATTCGTCAATCCACCGTCCATATCCATCCACCCGTCCATCCGATCCACCCGTCCACCCGTCCATCCATCCAAATCGTCCTCCATCCATCCACTTCATCCACCCGATCCATCCGTCAATCCGTCCATCCGATCAAATCGTCAAATCCGTCCGTCAATCCATCCGTCGTCGTCATCCATCCGTCGTCAAATCCATCCATCCATCCATCCACCCATCCATCCATCCATCCACCCATCCATTCCATCCATCCATCCATCCATCCATCCATCCATCCATCCATCCATCCATCCATCCATCCATCCATCCATCCATCCATCCGTCAAATCACCCAAATCCACCCATCCGATTCCATCCGTCAAATCCGTCCGTCCGTCCATCCGTCCATTCCATCCATCCGTCCGTCCGTCCATCCGTCCGTCCACGTCCAAATCCATCCATCCATCCATCCATCCATCCATCCATTTATTAGATTTTAAACCGCCCATCCCCGAAGGGCTCTGGGCGGTGTACAGCAGGCCTGCAACAACAATACCTAATAACATTAAACACAGCAGGCTAGAAACAACATTGTACACATAAAAACAAAGGTAATTTAAAACAATTTACAAATTTATAACCATAAAACACAGCAGCAGCAGCAATAATATATGGGGCCCGATCCCAAGGCCGGTGTGGTGTAGTGATTTTGCCAGTGTGGTGTGGTGGTTAAGAGCAGGCGGGCTCTAGTCTGGCAAACCGGGTTTGATTCCCCACTCCTCCACCTGAGTAAGAGACCTGGTGAACTGGATTTGTTTCCCCACTTCTACATTCCTGCTGAGTGACCTTGGGCCAGTCTCTCAGAACCAGTGGTGGGATCCAAAATTTTTAGTAACAGGTTCCCATGGTGGTGGGATTCAAACTGTGGTGTAGCGCCAATGGGGCTGGGCGGGGCACAACAGGGGCATTGCCGGGCATTCCGGGGGTGGGGCATTCCTGGGCGGGGCTGTGGCAAGGACGCAGCCAGTCCTTGGGCTGGAAACGAATGCATGCCGGTGCACCTCCTGCTAGACTGCTTCCAGTTCTGCGCACTACTGCTGAGAGGAGGGGCGTAAATAAGGCAAAAATCACATGGCAAAATTACCAATTAGTAACCCCCTCTCGGCACACACAAATAATTAGCAACCTACTCTCGGGAACCTGTGAGAACCTGCTGGATCCCACCTCTGCTCAGAACTCTCTCACCCCCACTCACCTCACAAGGTGTCGGTTGTGGGGAGAGGAAGGGAAAGGAGTTTGTAAGCCGCTTTGAGACTCCTCACAGGGTATCGAGGCAGGGTATAAATGCAAACTCCTCCTCCTCCTCCTCCTCTTCTTCTTCTGCCATATTCTACAAGGGGAACTGATCTTCGTGGCCTGGGGGTTAATTGTAATTCTGGCAGATCTCTGGGCCCCACGTGGAGTGATTTTTTCCCCCCACCCAGTGACTCTGGTGATGGACAGGAAATACCTCTATAGAAAATAAATAAAAATAAAGATCAGTTTCAGAAACATCCGAGAGAGCATCTGGTTGTCACGCAGGCTCCAAGAAGGGGTGCTCGCAGCTCTTGTCCCTCTGCGCCTCCTAGTTACGCCACTGCATCCATATGACTGGCTCAGGGCCATTCAGTGAGATTTCCTGGCTGAGTGGGGATTTGAACTTCGACCTCCCAGTTCCCGGCCTGACACTCTTAACCACCAAGCCACGCTGATTTAAGGACACCCCGCCTGTAGAGGAAGAGTTACCTACTCTCCTTAAACGTGGGTCAGGATTTTGAACTCACACATGACTCAGAGAAAAAAAGTTATTCTTTTGAAACACATTTCTGAAGTTTATTGAACTCAGTGTCACTCAACAAACTATAGTCAGTCGGCATACTATGCATACAATCAGTTGAATAAGAGCAAACGGAGACAAAGCTATTGAACCAAATAAAATCAAAATATAGAACTTATCCATGATTGCTTCGTAGTCATCACCGAAAAAAAAAAACAAGCAAGTCTCGCAGTCCAAAAGACAGACTCTAGCCCAGTGATGGCGAACCTTTTCGAGACCGAGTGCCCAAATTGCAACCCTAAACCCACTTATTTATCGCAAAGTGCCAACACGGCAATTTAACCTGAATACGGAGGTTTTCGTTTAGAAAAAATGGTTGGCTCCGAGGCGTGCGTTACTCGAGAGTAAGCTTGGTGGTAGTCAGTGGCTTTGCTTTGAAGCAACTGTGCAACTCTTCCAACGGGTGAATCACAACCCCAAGAGGTTTTACTCAGAAGCAAGCCCCATTGCCAGCAACTGAGCTTACTCCCAGGTAAAGGATCGTGCTTTAGTTCTTCGCATGAAAATCAGTGGGGTTTAACAGCGCTTAACAGGGTTACCTACACTGCTTTCCCAAAACTAGGTCTTGGGTTTAATGCTAATAATCAAGCCCAGTGGCCCAGGCCAGCCTAGATGTGTGTGTGGGGGGGGGGGCACTCTGCGCGTGCCCACAGAGCGGAGCTCTTGAGGTGCCACCACCTCCCGCACTTTTCGCAAGCCATAGAGTTCACCACCACTGCTCTAGCTCAAGGCAATGAGGTAGCACTTCGTATGAGTATCCCAGCAGTTACAGGCGGGGTGAAGCAAGAAAAAAGGGTACCTCTATTACAATATTGAAAAGCAAATATAGAGAAATTACATATCAGGTGATCTCAGTGAACCAATCACAAATTGATGCCAATGAATTAAGGCGGTTGGTATGAGTCCTCGTTCTTATCAGGTGTTGTGGCTGAAGGTTTATTGAAGTTTCAGCCGTTAGCAAAACTTTATGCAGCTGGGCCAAGACCTTCAATTAACCGCTACTTGGTACCAGGATGGGAGAGCTGGTGGGAAGCCAAAGATAGGCAATTATTTTTCAAGAACTGTTTCAAGGAAAACTTACAACAGAAGGGCCGTGGCTGTAATTAAGCTGTTACAAAGTTCATAACAAAATGGCTGCGGTTCGGCTAACACAGATACTGTCTCTACACCGCCCCTCCCCCATAAAAAAACTTTCCCTGTGGCAAGGAAAACTAGCATTTCAAGAAGGCAAACTGTGAAAGTTAATTCCCTGGCTTGCTAGTGTCAGCATATCCGGACACGGAGGCAAACAGTGCCTGTTGACTGTCCATATCTTTTCTAATTCAGGGTCAAACATCTGATCCTCGTGGATCCCTGGGGCTTCCCAGTGCGGCCGTCGGACCCGAGCGAGGTGCGAAGTGCCCCGACTTGGATCAAGGCTCTGGCGGCAGTGCTGGGGCGGTCCAACCCTTTGGCTGTGCTGCGAGCTGCCGGACCGTGGGGTGAGTGAAGTTGGCAAGGAAGTCAAGTTTATATAAAGCCGTGGTGCGGCCGCACTTGGAGTCCTGTGTCCAGTTATCTCAAAAAGGATATCGAAGAGACAGAAAAAGTGCAGAGAAGGGCAACGAGGATGATTGAGGGACTGGAGCATCTTCCTTATGAGGAGAGGCTGCAGCGTTTGGGACTCTTTAGTTTGGAGAGGAGACGTCTGAGGGGGGATAGGATTGAACTCTACAAAATTATGCATGGGGTAGAAAATGTTGACAGAGAGACATTTTCCTCTCTTTCTCACAATGCTAGAACCAGTGGGCATCCATTGAAAATGCTGGGGGGAAGAATTAGGACTAATAAAAAGAAACACTTCTTCACACAACGTGTGATTGGTGTTTGGAATATGCTGCCACAGGAGGTGGTGACGGACACTAACCTGGATAGCTTTAAAAAGAGCTTGGACAGATTTATGGAAGAGAAGTCAATCTATGGCTACCAATCTTGATCCTCCTTGATATGAGATTGCAAATGCCTTAGCAGACCAGGTGCTCAGGAGCAGCAGCAGCCGCAGAAGGCCATTGCTTTCACATCCTGCACGTGAGCTCCCAAAGGCACCTGGTGGGCCACTGCGAGTAGCAGAGGGCTGGACTAGATGGACTCTGGTCTGATCCAGCAGGCTAGTTCTTATGTTCTTATGTTCTTAAGTAGCCTGGGATGGGGAGAGGCAGGGACCGGAGTCTATACTGGCAAAATCATCTCTGCTGTTTATGATCGAATGTTGTAATTTCAAGTATGTTAGATTTCACAAGAAGGGAGGAAGCTGGGTGTGGATCGATGGGTTTCATCCGTAAAGATGAGTAGCTTTCAATTCTTTTGAAGCTTTAAGAAAGGGCTTATTGTGAAACTGCTCTTTCTACCCCTCCTTCCCTCTAGGACCAGGGTTGGTGCAGCGCTTCCGTCCAGATTTCAAGCAGAAGTTCTCAGATTTCTTCGATGACGACACCATCTCAGAATACATCTACCACTGCAATGCCCAGACGCCCAGGTGAGTGTTCCTTCTCCTTTGTGGCGTGTCTTTCTCATTGTGAGCCACAGTTTTCAACTTGACACTGAGCGTAGTGTGGGGTTTCCTTAATAACACACTAGCTCCCTGGGAAGCCAGCTTGGCTGTTCCTTCCTAATCTTCCTGCAGCAGTGGCGTAGGAGGTTAAGAGCTCATGTATCTAATCTGGAGGAACTGGGTTTGATTCCCAGCTCTGCCTCCTGAGCTGTGGAGGCTTATCTGGGGAATTCAGATTAGCCTGTACACTCCCACACATGCCAGCTGGGTGACCTTGGGCTAGTCACAGCTCTTCTGAGCACTCTCAGCCCCACCTACCTCACAGGGTGTTTGTTGTGAGGGGGGAAGGGCAAGGAGATTGTAAGCCCCTTTGAGTCTTCTGCAGGAGAGAAAGGGGGGAGTATAAATCCAAACTCTTCTTCTTCTTCTGTACAACAGCAACAACAAGCCTTTATTGGCATACAAAACAGGACGAAATTTCAAAGTAAAACAAGATTAAAAAACACAGTTAAAATTACTAATTTCCAGTATAAAATTTGCAACTGTCTCGCAAAAGAGCACATCAGACTGTTCAGGAGGTTGGGTATCTTGTAACACTCTTGCCACTGAGAACATTGCAAGAACATAGAATCCTCATATATTTCGTGCGTATCTTATCATATTTAGGGCATACAAACAGAGAATGGTCAAGTGTTTCAACCGTAATCAGATCACATGAACAAACCCTTTTAGAA
Source organism: Sphaerodactylus townsendi (assembly GCF_021028975.2). NCBI lineage: Eukaryota > Metazoa > Chordata > Lepidosauria > Squamata > Sphaerodactylidae > Sphaerodactylus > Sphaerodactylus townsendi. Next base: position 35,494,596 of record NC_059439.1, read on the forward strand.
CATTCTATATTCTTAAATCTTCCCTCCAGGAGAGCTGATGGCAGCACATTAAATCTTGCAGTAGCCAAGGCTCTCCTCTGGGTGGGATTGATCAGCAGATGAATAATCTTCCTGTAGCGTGGGAAGCCACAGGAGAGTGGTGGATATTTGATAATGTGAGCTGTGATAATGTGAGGCTGACCAACTGGCCGACGTGGGCAGCTGTGATTCAGTGATGAAGCACCTGTTCCACGCTGGTGCATGCTGTCCGACATGACCTAGGACCTTTCCTAATGCCAATCAACATTAGAAAGCTCGAAGAAGAAGAGTTTGGATTTAGATCCCCCCTTTCTTTCCTGTAAGGAGACTCAAAGGACCCTACAATCTCCTTTTCCTTCTCCCCCCCCCCCACAACAAACACCCTGTGAGGTGGATGGGGCTGGGAGAGCTCCAAAGAACTGTGACTAGCCCAAGGTCACCCACTTGGAGTGCACAAGCTAATCTAGTTCTTCAAGATCAGCCTCCACAGGTCAAGTGGCAGAGCAGGGAATCAACCCTGGTTCTCCAGATTAGAGTGCACCTGCTCTTAACCACTACGCCACTGCTGCTCTCCATCCTTTTCCTTTTCCCTGTAACCATTAACAGCCATCCCCTTTCTTTATCTGTCCCCCGTCCAGCGGCGAGGCGGGGTTCAAGGCTATGATGGAGGCATTTGGCTGGGCCCGGCGCCCCATGCTGGAACGTATCCACCTGGTACGCCGTGACTTGCCTATCACCCTCATCTATGGTGCCAATTCCTGGATTGACACCAGCACCGGGATGAAGGTCAAGAGCTCGCGGCCCGGAAGCTACGTCTGTGACATGGTAGGAGCTTGGGCAGAGGAAAGGACCGCGGGATCACGTTTGTCATTACACTGCTTGTTTAGGAGTGGATTCCAGAAGGGTGGATTCCAGGATCAGGCAGAAAATCTAGCATGCTGAAAGTGACATCCATAAAGAAAATCAGGTTTCTAGTCCAGTGATGGCGAACCTATGGCACGGGTGCCCTTTCTGTGGGCACACACAAACAGAGTGCCCCCCTCCCCACATATCTAGGCTGGTCTGGGCTGCTGGGCTCAATTATTAGCATTAAACCTAAGACCTAGTTTTGGGGGAGCAGTGTAGGTAACCCTGTTAAGCGCTGTCAAACCCCACTGATTTTCATGCAAAGAACTAAAGCGCCATCCTTTACCTGGGAGTAAGCTCGGTTGCTGGCAATGGGGCTTGCTTCTGAGTAAACCCTCCTAGGATCATGATTCACTCGTTGGAAAAGTTGCATGGTGGCTTCAAAGCAAAGCCACTGACTACCACCAAGCTTACTCCCGAGTAACGCACGCTTTGGAGCCAACCTTTTTTTTATAACTAAAACCTCAGTATTCAGGTTAAATTGCCGTGTTGTCACTTTGCAATAAATAAGTGGGTTTAGGGTTGCAGTTTGGGCACTCGGTCTCGAAAAGGTTCGCCATCGCTGTTCTAGTCTCTTTAGTTTGGAGAGGAGATGTCTGAGGGGGGATATGATTGAAGTCTATAGAATTATGCATGGGGTAGAAAATGTTGACAGAGAGAAATTTTTCTCTCTTTCTCACAATACTAGAACCAGGGGGCATTCATTGAAAATGCTGGGGGGAAGAATTAGGACTAATAAAAGGAAACACTTCTTCACGCAACGTGTGTTTGGAATATGCTGCCACAGGAGGTGGTGATGGCCACTAACCAGGATAGCTTTAAAAAGGGCCTGGACAGGTTTATGGAGGAGAAATCGATCTCTGGCTACCAATCTTGATCCTCCTTGATCTCAGATTGCAAATGCCTTAGCAGACCAGGTGCTCAGCAGCAGCAGCAGCAGCAGAAGGCCCTTGCTTTCACCTCCTGCACGTGAGCTCCCAAAGGCACCTGGTGGGCCACTGTGAGTAGCAGAGTGCTGGACTTGATGGACTCTGGTCTGATCCAGCAGGCTAGTTCTTATGTTCTTAGTCCTTACGATCATGGAAATCTCAACTTGGGCATTCCTGGTTCTGTTTCTTCTCAGGCTATCCCCGGTGCCTCCCACCACGTCTATGCCGACCAGCCCCATGCCTTCAACGCCGCTGTGGAAGAGATCTGCGACTCTGTCGATTGACGGCGCTGGAGCCGAAGGAGGAAAGAAGCTTGCTTGACATCAGCACCCCACCTGGTTGCTGGGACACGCCCAAGAGTCCCCGCCCCCCAACTCTTTGAGTGCCACAAGGAGTGATGAGTCCAGCTCCGCCGGAGCTGGTTGCAACTTTGGTTTTGGAAGATGTCTGTCCCTTCCCCCCCGCCTTGACTTAACCTTCACGCTACTTAAAGGTTGCAGGCCACCTGCTTTGGGTTAATCAAAAGTTCCACCTTTATTTTTTAAAGAAAACTCCTTGTGGAACCTAGATTGCGTAAGATTTCCTCCTGAAATTAGTGCCTCTCTCCTAGTCCGAATTTTTTTTCTTTTCAATCTATTATTTGCACTGCTTAGTCTTAGTTGCCCTGGATCAATAGGGGTTCTCTCTGCATCCGCCCAGTGAGACGTCAGGTAGATCTTTTTCTCCACAGCAGGTGATATCATTGGTTCGGCTAGCCAAACCTACCTGAGCTGGGGGAGAAACATTCCTCTGTTGTTCTGGTTGATGCTATCTTCAATGGCACCCTAGTCAGTGAGTCAGCCTAGACCAGTGGTGGCGAACCTTTGGCACTCCAGATG
>NC_059439.1:35497418-35539918 GCF_021028975.2 Sphaerodactylus townsendi
TGTGTGGGGGGGGGGAGGCTGGGGAGAGGGGGATTTGTGGAGGGGAGGGGCCACAATAGAGTGGGATTCCATTCAGTCTACCCTCCAAATCAACCACGTGGGGCCGATCTTTGTAGTTGAGATCAGTCATAATTCTGGGAGGTCTCCAGGGCATTTCTGGAAGTTGGTACCTCTACGCTGCCCCCTGTTTGCACGATTGCTTCGTTCACAAGGGTTTCAAAACCCTGAGCAGCGTCTTTCTTGAGTCATAAGGGACTGATAAGGGAACCTGGGGATGTTGTCCTAGGTCCTAGATGTTATGGACTACAATTCCCATCAGCCCCTGCTAGCATGGCCAATTGGTCATGCTGGCAAGGGCTGATGGGAACTGTAGTCCATAGCATCTGGAGTGCCAAAGGTTCGCCACCACGGTCCTAGGACCTGGTTGGATACAACCTCTTGTTTAGAGAACCATGAGAGGGGAAATTTGGACGTTTCTGCTGGATTTCCCAACATCCTCCACGCCATTCCTCTCAGTCCTCCGCCTTTTCCACTGTTATTTGCCAATGGGATTTTTCGGAAGAGTTTTTTTCAGCTCTCCCTCTTCTTTTCCAGCCTAGGGAAATGTTACCTATTTCCAGCGAGGTCTTTTACCGTGACTTGGACCCCATTCCAAAGGAGATGTTCTCTTCCTGGGGAAGAAGAGGTTCCAGGCTTCGCCGGGCTGCCCACAAAACCTGCCCCCCTCTGCCTTCTCTGACTCTGTGGGTGGCTGGAGACGGAGGCGAACGGGAAGAGAATTACCGGTACCACCGCTTGATGGGCAACCTTGTCTCTTCCAACATTCCAGAAGATGACTTGCCTCCCCCGACATGGTATGAAGTTCCCAGAGACCAAGCTGTGGGGCCCCCTCCCCCACCCCCCCTCCGATACCTGACGAACGGCATGATCTTGGGAGAAGGGCACCCAGCGGCCCACATCAACCTTTACCCGGTCCTCCAGGAGGGAGAATAAAACCAAACAATGGGAGCGTGCATTTCAGAGTTGCGATCTAGTGCCTGGTTATTAACTCCATAGCTAGGGATATTCTGAAACAGGCAGGTTTTTGGATCCCCCCGCCCCAAACAGGTGACTACCTCAAATGGAAAAAAGGTAAGTTTAGAATTGGCAGACAGAGAACTGGGCACATTTTTTTCCCTGTATTAAAACCTGCATTTCCACTTCAAAATATTTCAAACAAGAAAAACACACACACACACACAAATTAACCAAATTACAAAATACTTAATCTTGAAATGACTTTCAGTTTCTTTCAAATATTAACCTTAAAAGCAATGTTTAAACTCTTGGTCATTAACCACCTAGTTAAAATTGGATCTTTAGCACCATTACTGATAAGAGCCTCACTTTTCGTTATTTTAACAATCCTTAAAATTCATAACCACTAATCATTAATTTATTTATTTTTCTGTTTTATTTTAATACTATATCAAGGATTTCAGAGCTGGGCTGATTTGGCTTACCAGGTACAACGAAGCAGGAAGTTCATCAGCGTAAGGCCAAATCAAGCAATGAGGCTCATGCCAGATATTGGCCTTGTCCATGCAAATCTCCTAATCCCCTTTACAACAATGTATATCTGTACTCACCTTGAAATGACTCCTGGCCACCATTATATGATTTCCATCTCCCCCCTTTTAAAAATTTAGGGTTTTTTCCCCCAAATTTCAAAAAACCGATTAGTGGGAAAGAACCCTCAGGGACCACGGAGCAGAATGCGGTCGAAACTGCTGTAATAGCTCAAGGGATTCCAGAGATACAGGTGGCAGCCATTTTGGTATTGGGACTCTTTTTTTCTACAGCAGAAGTACACTGCTTTCAATTCCGATGAACAATGCAGAACTGTATATTGATCTTTTGGTGGGTCAGAGTTTAGACTGTGTGACTGGAAGGATTGCCAGCTCAGGGTTGGTAAATTCCGGGAGATTTAGGGAAGGAACTGGGCAAAGTTAGGGTTTGGAGATGGAAGGGACCTTAGTGGGGGTATCATGACATAGGCCCTTTCCTCACGGGCCAATAGCAGCACCCTAGGGACGGCAAAAACGCCGTCCCTAGGAAGCTGCTCGCATGGGGGGCGCAGCTGCATTGCAGCCGCGCCGCCCTCGCTCCCCCCCAGCGGTGCGAAGCCGCTGTTTCCCAACCTCGCTCCCCTGCGAACGGCAGCGGCTGGAAGGTGCCATTCCCCCCTTTCTCAAATGCCTTACCATGTCCTCTGGCCTCCGGCACAGGCCAGGGGACACGCCCCCCGCCCTGCGACTTCTGAGCTGTTGCGCAGGGCGTGTCCCCTGGCCTGTGTGACGTGCCAGAGGCCGGAGGACACGGTAAGGCATTTGGGGGATGGCGCTGCCTGTGCGGAGGCTGCGCTGTCTTCCCCACTGCAACCGGGACCGCTCGTGCAAACGGTCCCGGGGGGCTGGGTCAGCGTCATGTACGCCGACTCAACCCCCAGCATGGCAGTGCGGAAACTGCCATAGATTTCACACATCAAAGCATTCGTGTTCTCCAGGTGACCTTATTTGTGTCGTCTGGAGATCAGCTGTGATTCGGGGGGGTCACCAGGCCCCACCTGGTGGGCAAACCTAATGGCTGGTCCAAGTCACCCAGTGAATTCCATAGGAGATGGGATTTTAATCCAGGTCCCAGTGGAATGGTCTAACCACCCCACCACAACATCTTCATCGTGTTCTGTGGAGATACTATGTTCTTCAGTGAGGGTGGCTCTTCCCTTAGGTGAACATCTGATTACAAGGTAGTCATATGGACATCTCAGGCTCTCTCATCCCTTGACTTCCCCTTCCATTGCTTCATGCTCATGATTCATGTGTTAGAGTTCACAATACATGTTCTGGTAGCAATTAGTTCTCTATAGAAAGTCCATAAAGATTTGTTCTCAGGGGAGAGTGCCTATTATAAATATATTGCTATCAAGGAAACACTCATACCTCAAGTAATAGCTCAAGGGATGGCTTGATGGCCCTTGAGGTCTCTTCCAACTCTATGACTTGATGGCTCTTGCGGTCTCTTCCAACTCTATGATTCTGAGTGACACGGGACAGTGCTGCGTTCTTCTCACTTGGCTTTTTTACTCTCTCTCTTTTTCTCTCACTCACAATACATTCTTGAAACTCCAAAACTCAGTTAACTACTTCTGTGCCATCATGAAAGGTGAGGAATGCAGTCCTTGAGGAATAATCTCCACTTTGCTCTGAGGGGTAAGTTTGGTAAGGTCTTGAAATGCTTCAGTCTCTCTGCAATAGTGACTGCCTGTCCGCTGATCAACCTTGAAATTTGTGCAAACAAAACCCACCCTGTGCCATATGGCAAAGGAAAATCCCAATTGTAGATCAGCATTACAATATTCCTGTGCTCCTCTGGTAAGAGAGACCTCACAAAGGTAAAACACATTTAAACACTTGAATGTTTGTTTGTGTGATTTATTCGTTTAAATAATTTTTTTAAACCTGGATCTCCCCAATGAAGACTGTTGTTGTTGTTGCCAACAATTAAAAAAATTAATTGGGACATGGACAATATACCACTCTAAACTTTCCCTTCTCACTTAGACACAGTGTGAAACAGACTTTTCTCTGTGATACACCTCTGAAGATGCCAGCCACAGGTGCAGGTGAAACATTAGGAACAAAATCCACCAGACCACGGCCACACAGCCCGGAAAACCCACCAGAACCAATTTAAAAAAACCATAATTTTAAAAACTCCTACAGAATATATTCAAGGTATCATCTTTCAAGAGTCAAAGGTCTTTGGTGCTTATACCCTGAAACTCTTTTTGGTCTGTAAAGGTCTGTAAAGAGCTATGAGGATTCAAATCCAACCGTTCTACTGTGGACCAACACAAGTACCCTCTGAAACTGCAGTATGTAATCACATATTTTATCTATGGTATGTAATTGCTGCTTAAATTTTAATCGGTTAATCGGTTAAGTTTTATGTAATTGCTGTTCAAATAACAGCCGTGTTGTTAGCCGCCTCGAGCCCTTCGGGGATGAGGCGAGTTATAAATCGAATAATAAATAAATAAATAAATAATAAATAGGAAGCAAGTATAAAAACATAAAAAGAGCCCTGATGGATCAGAGCGTAATAACGATTGAAACTGAAATACACATTAACACTCAAAGGAATAGGACTTTTTAAAAAGGCTTATTGGCAAACCTGTTACAAAAGGGGCTGTTTGTGGCAAAAAATATCCATTCGTGGCTATTGTCCATATTATGCCCTCTATGCTCCTTAAAGGCAGATACCAACGCATAGATAAACAAAAGAGGCTATGCCCATGCAACTCAGGCCAAGTAGAGACACTGGAGCACACTCTGTTTCATTGTGCAAGATTTGCCAAGATCAGAATGACCCAACCCATCATTGCTCCACTCCTATACAATCATTTAACTGATGCTCTTAGGATTCCTTTAATCTTAGATAATCTTGATCCTTACTTTTGCGAAAGTGTAGCAAAATATCTTTTAAAGATTATAGACGCAACGCTAGATGGATACTAAGCATTAGATTGCTATCATCACAACAACAACAATGTTGGTTACATCAACTATTTGCTACTGGTATACAGTACCTACCTCTGCCAGTAACCTGTGGGTTCACGGTCACCCAAAGTCAAATAACCTGTGGGTGATTCATTGAGAGATGTTGTGGTTTTGTTATTGATTGCCAGATGGTGTGACAACTGAAGGCTGTGGCAACCTATTGGAGTCAAATCAATTGTTCGCCCATTTCCTATCCCTTGTTCTGTGTTAGGTGCCACTCTAACAAACTGTGTGTTTTATAGTGGAGTGTAATATTGTCCATATTGGTTCAGTGGGACTTCCAGACTCAGATGCAGCACAACAATCAGTTGTGAGGGTTAGAATGGACGTGTTGGCTTTTGTGTGCCTTCTCAGGTATCTGGTTGGCTATACATTTGTTATTTATTCTTCTCTTTTTTTATATACATTAATTTTGTAGCGATTGATCAAACCTGTGATTGGGCAGGCTTAAACTTTTTGCGCTGCTGCCGAAACTGTCTTGGAGCTGCGAAACTGAAAGAAAAGATGGATCATTCCATCCTACATGATCAGATATTAACCTTGTTTGAAACACCTGTTGCCTTGAAGATTCTATCAGAAACGATTCTCTTGCTTATTTGAAGCATCCCCTCATGCTGGAGAATCTTGATTTTTCTGCACGCTGCACTTGCAGTGTTGCTCATTTTGAAGTTACCGGACTTGCCTGGTCTCCTGCGGCTTCTTGTGCATTTCAGTTCATTCTGTTTGTGGTTTGTATGCTGCCATTACATTGGTTTCCCCCCCCCTTCTGTTGTTCCTTTGTTTTGGATATATGTGTTTCCTCTGATACCTTTATGCATGTGATGATGGCCACTAACCTGGATATCTTTAAAAGGGACTTGGGCAGATTTATGGAGGAGAAGTCGATCTATGGCTACCAATCTTGATCCTTCTTTATTTATTTTTTTATTATTTGATTTAATATACCGCCCTATCCCCAAAGGGCTCAGGGCGGTGAACAATATAAAACATATATAAACATAAACATATAAAAGTTTAAAATTTACATTCTAAGATAGTATCCCACGAACCCATATGCAACCCTCCCAAGAAGAATGATGGGTCCCGATGATGTTTATTTATTTATTTATTTATTATTATATTTGTAGACCGCCCCATCCCCTAAGGGCTCTGTTAGGGACCCTATACAGCAGGGGGGAGGATAAAAGCAGGGCACCCTCAGCGGTTGGTCTCTCTGAAGGCCCGGTGGAACAATTAGGTCTTGCAGGCCCTGCAGAACTCTCCAAGGTCCCGCAGGGCCCGGGCAGCTGGTGGTAGAGTGTTCCACCAGGCAGGGGCCAGAGCCGTAAAGGCCCTGGCCCGAGTGGAGGCCAGCCGCATCATTGATCTCTTCTTGATCTCAGATTGCAAATGCCTTAGCAGACCAGGTGCTTGGGAGCAGCAGCAGCAGCAGAAGGTCATTGCTTTCACCTCCTGCATGTGAGCTCCCAAAGGCATCTGGTGGGCCACTGCGAGTAGCAGAGTGCTGGACTAGATGGACTCTGGTCTGATCCAGCAGGCTCTTACTTAGTTCTTATGTTGATGTAGTAGCCTATTGTGTGTGTGGGGTTTTTGTTGTTGTTTGTTGTTAATAGCTTATACTAATTGCCCCTTTGTCCCCGTTTTGTTTCCTTTCTTTGGGTAATAAAAGTGGCAGAAATCAGAAAGGGAAGATGAGAAACTGATTCTCGAATAACTTTGTGACTGCAATTGCATGGATCTCTGTCCGTGGTGCTGAATGGATTTCTGTCCATGGTCCTGAAGCCCATAGGGTGATGTGGAATCCTAAACTACTATCCATCTTTCTACAGGTGACATTGTCAAGTTGTAAGAAAAAAATGACCGGAGACGGAGTCCTTCAATAGAAGCGTGACCGAATTTATCCTGTTGGGTTTCTCACTTGGGCATCAAGGAAATATCCTTCTTTCCATGGTCTTTCTGCCTATGTATATCACATCCCTGGCTGGCAACCTACTAATCTTCTGCATTGTATTGGGAAACAGTCACCTCCACACCCCCATGTATTTTTTCCTATGGAACTTCTCCATATTAGACATAATGTTCACTTCAGTTATCAGCCCACAGTTGTTGTGGAACCTCCTTTCTGGCGACCAATCTATTTCCTTCTCGGCTTGCATTGCCCAACTCTACTTCTATTTCTTCTTGGGCACAGTACAGTTTTTCCTCTTGACCTCCATGTCGTACGATCGCTATGCTGCCATTTGCAAACCTCTGCATTATCACAGTGTCATGAGTGGTGAGGTGTGCACCAAAATAGTTCTGGCTTGTTGGGTGTGTGGGTTCTTCTCTGTCCTCTGTCCCATCGTCCAGATTAGCAGGCTGTCCTTCTGCGGATCCAACACCATCAACCATTTTTTCTGCGACACTGGACCTCTGCTGGAGTTGTCGTGCGCCGACACCCACTTCATTGAACTGATGGATTTCATGCTGTCCTCCCTTGTGATTCTTGGTTCTGCCATCTTGACGTTCATTTCATATGCATGTATCATCTCGACAATTGTGCTCATCCCGACCACCACCAGCCGTGCGAAAGCCTTCAACACTTGTGCCACACACCTCACCATGATCTCTATCTCCTGTGGGATCTCCATTTTCATGTACGTAACTCCTTCTCAGAAAGAGACTTTGGATGCCCACAAGGTGCCAGCCGTTCTGACCACTGTAGTCTGCCCCTTTGTGAACCCTTTCCTTTTCACTCTGAAAAACGATTCTGTCAAGGAGGCCCTGAGAAAGACAGCTCAAAAGATCTCAGACATGATGATGGGGAGCATTCTGGCTACCTCTAAAGGAAAGACGTTTGTTTTAGGAGGAAGTCTTTAAAAAGACACACAACCATAAATTGTCTTGGCAACATTTGGGGGAAAGATCATGGCTCAGTGGTAGGGCATCTTCTTGACATGAAGTAGATCCAAGGTTCCATGTCCAGTTAACATGATAAAGATTTAGATGAAATGAAAGACCTCTGTGTGGCAGTCAGCCAAAGCTATCCAGGCCACTAACCTACATAGCTTTAAAAGGGGCTTGGACAGATTTATGGAGGAGAAGTCGATTTATGGCTACCAATCTTGATCCTCTTTGATCTGAGATTGCAAATGCCTTAGCAGACCAGATGCTCAGGAGCAGCAGCAGCAGAAGGCCATTGCTTTCACATCCTGCCTGTGAGCTCCCAAAGGCACCTGGTGGGCCACTGCGAGTAGCAGAGAGCTGGACTAGATGGACTCTGGTCTGATCCAGCAGGCGTGTTCTTATGTTCTTATGTTCTTATTACTGTCATAGACCAACATAAGGTAAATATAGGAAAGGATAAAACATATTTCAGGGTAAAACATAGTAAAACGGTAAGGCCCCTTCCGCACATGCAGAATAATGCTCTTTCAATCCATTTTCACAATTTATTGTCGAAGGCTTTCACGGCCGGAATCGCTGGTGTGCTGTGTGGTTTCCGGGCTGTATGGCCGTGTTCTAGCAGCATTCTCTCCTGACGTTTCTCCTGCATCTGTGGCTGGCATCTTCAGAGGATCCAGGAGAGAATGCTGCTAGAACACGGTCATACAGCCCGGAAACCACATTTTTACAATTGTTTGCAAGTGGATCTTGCTATTCTACACAGTAAAATCGAGCTGCAAAGTGGTTTGAAAGTGCATTATTCTGCATGTGTGTGGAAGTGGCCTCTCTATATATCTAAAAGGAATAAGAGCAAAACCTACTGGTAAACAGAAGTTGGGGACACAAAAGGTATGGGACTATAAAGGAAACAAAATAAAAGCATAACTACTAAAGGAGGATGAAAAAAGTTAAAACTGTAAAAAAGGAATGGCCATAATAAACAATAAAATTGATAGTTTGAAGGCTATCGATGTCAAATCAAATCACCCATCCTACTAGCTCAGATCATCCTGTAGTGTCCTTCGATTGCTGCTACACAGAATCTGCCCACATTGCATGTATGGACTGTCAGCATAGACTGTTCTGACCTTGACAGACAAGGAGTTTAACACAGCACAAGGCACGTTCATTTGTTCATGTGTGTACAGAAATCCATTCAGCACCATGGACAGAGATCCAACTTTGTATAAATCTCAAAAGACATTGTGTAAATAATATAGTGTTTCATTCAGGCAATGTATTTGGGATCTTTTTTTTAAAGGATGCTTTGTTTTTTTACTTCTTAAAGAGTAATTTTGAATCAGAGTGTGATGGTGCTCTCAGACATATCCCACAGTAAAAGTCCTTCATATTTATTCCTTCCATTTTATTTTATTTTATTTTATTTTATTTTATTTTATTTTATTTTATTTTATTTTATTTTATTTTATTTTATTGATTGATTGATTGATTGATTGATTGATTGATTGATTGATTGATTGATTGATTGATTGATTGATTGATTGATTGGGTTTATAGACCGCCCTCCCCCGAAGGGCTCAGGGCGGTGAACAGCATATAGAAAGAGCACAATCAGATTAAAATACAATATAAATATAAGTTAAATAAGGCTCTATTAAAAATAAACCCAACCCCGTTAAAATGCAGCATTAAATAATTAATTATTATTAAATAATATTATGTTACTTTTCACCTGTTGAAGACAGTCATTTCGGCTCAGCGGTCAAACATATATTTGAAATGTTTTCAGGGTGGTTTTTTGTGCGAAGGGATTACAGCAACCGACAATGAAATCAAATGATACTGAATGACAATTTAAAATGGGGGGGGGGGGCAAATAACATATTAGACCATTGATTAAACCAGGAAATGTATGAAAGAACTTCCCAAAGAACTCTGCTTTACACAATTATACATCTTAGCTAGGTGTAATGCCCTGCCTTCTTCCTTTAGCCTTGGACACCACCTTGGAATTCCACATAAAGAAAGGAAATGCCCATGTGGCATGGGTTCTGTGGAAACAGTATCTCATATGCTGTTGGATTGTCCTTTTTATGAGATAGGTAGGAAGAAGCACATAATCCCCTTCCTGCATGAAAGTGAAGGCATTACAGATAAACAGAAGGTTATATATCTTTTAAACAGCCACAAGTACGAGCTGTTGGAAGCGGTGGCTAAATTTTTAAATGGTGTTATTTTAACTCGTCAGAAGTTGTAAAGGCTGTTATTATCTTGCAATGTTAATGTGAAACTATTTATATGACATTAAAGGTATTCGAAAAGAGTCATTGGATTGGAATTATTTTGAAAAAAATGCCAGGAAGAAGTACTTCTCTGGGCAGGCCATTCCACACAGATGGGCTAGTTCATGGGGGGCAGAGGGAGGGGGCAATGGAAGTACTTGTTTGGGTTGATTCAGACATAGCCTCTTTTAGAGAAGCGATGGCAAGCTGGTGGGAGAAACTGGAGGTTTTTGTGCCACTGGCAGGCGTTAATTAAGGCGACGTGAGCAGTCCCGCGTCAAGGTGGCCAGCAAGCAAAGGCATAGTCAGACAGGCTGGAGTCGAGGCAGGCTGCAAGCAAAGGCATAATCAGATGGTCCAGAGTCAAAGCATAGACAGGAGGTCAGGCAGGTCAGGCAGAGAACCAGAATTCAGAGGAAGGCCAGGTATGTGGAGCTTCCCAGGAAGTTCACCTGTTGCACCCAGGCAGAGCCAAACCCCAGACAGGGTTTAAGGAGGATACCCTAGATAATTGGGCAAGGCTTCTACCTGATATTTCATCATGATTCTGATACAACCCCTAGAGCAGTGATGGCGAACCTTTTTGAGACCGAGTGCCCAAATTGCAACCCCAAACCCACTTATTCATCGCAAAGTGCCAATGCGGCAATTTAACCTGAATAACCCCCTTGAGGGGCCAGCCTGCTGTAGCCTCCAACAAGTCCCACATGCGCCGCTCTGCACCTCTCTAGCATTTCTGCCGCCTCTGCACCACCACCACCCCGGGCAGCAGCCACCTGGAGCACAGGCACCGGGGCAGCCAGCCGAGTCCTCCCTGCTCACTGAGGTGTACGCACATCAAGTCCAGCAGCCCCGGCCAGCCTAGATGTGTGTGTGTGGGGGGGGCAATTTCCCCCCCACATGATGAACTCTGTGCGCACGTGCCCGCAGAGAGAACTCTGAGTGCCACCTCTGGCACCCGTGCCATAGGTTCACCACCACTGCCCTAGAGTTTTTTTTTCCTGTAGTTTAAGTAATGACTCCTGATTGGCAGTTTGTTAACAAATGGAATTCTTCTGCGGATCAGTTTAGATCACAAAGGGGAGAAGTTAAAGCCACTAGTATCTGCCGTGGAGCACAAAAAGAGATGAGCGTCTCCCAGAATTAATTTTCTCATGGGAGCCAGCAACAGATGGAAACATTGGAACAGCTGATATTTACAGGAAGACAGAGGAGGTAGGTTTCACAGATAAACAAACAGGCCTATTGATTGCCTGTGATCGTCCAGAAGGGCTGTATCTGGTGGCCGTGGTTAAAAATGGAGTGGTAGTCGCCATGGGCTTTGATTCACCAGAGCAACTTTGATGCTCAATAAATGAGCAGAGAGACAAAGGGAAGGGAAACAAGTTTCACAGCAGGTTTGAGAATACAAAGAAGAGAGAAGAGGAATGCAAGACCTCATAAAATTGTTCCTGTGTTTCCAGAAGGAGGGGGAAATTTGGCAGAGATTCTTCAGACCTAGTTTTATTTGCAAACCAAGTGAACGCAAAGGATTTCGTATGGTTTTATAAGACACTTCTGAAGATGTTCCCCTCCCAGGATTGTACTGACCAGATGTTAAGAAGGTGAGTCGATAATAATGAAATTATGCATTTTCATCTCTGGAACCGGCCTTGTGGAAGGAACACTCTGTCAAAGGAAATTTGGGGTCTACCGGACTTAGTACAGTTTCACAGGGCCTGTAAGAATGAACTGTGCTGCTGGGCTTACGGTTGAAGACATCCATTCGTGGTGTAGTGGTTAAGAGCAGGTGCCCTCTAATCTGGGGAACCAGGTTTGATTTGTCAATCATAAACAACAAATTCCCTGTCTGGCTCTAATAGAGAATTAAAAACTCCATTTTAATATAAACATTTTAAGATACATCAATGAACATATAAACTATACATACAGTGGACAACAACAACAATAATTCGAGACCCCACATACACTCATGCACAAAAAGGGAGAGAGATTCTCTGAACCAATGTATACACGACAAGTCTCTACCGTGAGAACATCATATTCAATGAATTGTGCACGGTTGTGAGGTGAACAAATTGGCTGGTGGTCAGTCTCCGATGGAGGTGGAACCAGGTTTGATTCCCTGCTCTGCCACTTGAGCTGTGGAGGCTTATCTGGGGAACTAGATTAGCTTGTGCTCTCCAACACAAGCCAGCTGGGTGATCTTGGGTTAGTCACGGTTCTTTGGAACTCACTCAGCCCCATCACCTCATAGGGTGTTTGTTGTGAGAGGGGAAGGGAAAGGAGCTTGTAAGCCCCTTTGAGTCTCCTATAGGACAGAACAGGGGGATATAAATCCAAACTCTTCTTCATTCTAACTGGACTCCTTTCTCCTCCCCTTTCCCTGTCCTTACCCCTTTGCCCATTGCATTTTCCCCTAATATGTGTATAAATGGGGAGCTGATATTAAACTAAGGTGCTAGAACACTGACAAAATTTTTTTAATGACCTATTCTTATTCATTGAAGTATGTGCCTCCTGATCCCCTCCTCCTCCTCCTCCTCCTCCTCCTCCTCCTCCTCCTCCTCCTCTCCTCTTCTTCTTCTCCTCCTCCTCCTCCTCCTCCTCCTCCTCTTCTTCTTCTTCTTCTTCTTCTTCTTCTTCTTCTTCTTCTTCTTCTTCTTCTTCTTCTTCTTCTTCTTCTTCTTCTTCTTCTTCTTCTTCTTCTTCTTCTTCTTCTTCTTCTTCTTCTTCTTTTGTGCTTAACTTGTGCACCATGAAAGATGCAGCAGGACAATCCTTAGAGGATAAAAACCTATGAGCCGTTAAGTTGGCTCAACCTCCCTTCTAGATAAGATATGGAAAGGGATGTATTGCCGAAGGCTTTCACGGCCGGAATCACTGGGGTATTGTGTGGTTTCTGGGCTGTATAGCCATGTTCTAGTAACATTTTCTCCTGATGTTCTGCCTGCATCTGTGGCTGGCATCTTCAGAGGATGCCGGCGAAAGGTCAGGAGAAAATGCTACTAGAACACAGCCATACAGCCCAGAAACTACACAACACCTCTATGGAAAGGGATGTTGCAAAGATGACTGGGATTGGAGAATACACTGCGACAGACATGTCACCTAATTACACTCTCTCTTGGTTCCTTCAGGTGAAACGGCTAAGCAATGAAGAAAGCTTGATGGAGAACCAGAGCGTGTCTAACTTCATCCTGATGGGCTTTTCTGTCGGACGTCCAGCAGAGATCCTTCTGGCCCTTCTCTTCCTGGCTATGTACATTGTATCTTTGGCGGGCAATATGATCGTCCTCTTCATCGTATTGGCAGACAGTCGGCTCCACAGCCCCATGTACTTTTTCCTTAGCAACTTATCTGTCCTGGACATCCTCTTCACTTCTGTCATCAGCCCCCAATTGCTCTGGAACCTCTTTTCCAACGACAAATCCATCTCCTTTTCTGGTTGCATGACCCAATCCTATTTCTACTTCTTCCTGGGCACAGTGGAGTTCCTGCTTCTGACGTCTATGTCCTACGATCGCTATGCCGCCGTTTGCAGGCCTCTCCAGTATCATGCCATCATCAATGACCGTGTGTGCGTTCAGATGCTGTTGGGTAGCTGGTTGGGTGGGTTCTTCTCTGTCCTGTGTCCTACCATCATGATCACCAGATTGTCCTACTGCAAGTCCAACGTCATCAACCATTTCTTTTGCGACAGTGGCCCCCTGTTGGATCTATCCTGCTCGGACACCCGTTTCATAGAGCTGATGGACTTTCTGTTGTCCTCTCTGGTTGTCCTCTGCTCACTCGTCTTGACGTTGATTTCCTACACGTATATCATCTTAGCGATAATGCGCATCTCTACCACCACCGGCCGGTCAAAAGCCTTCAACACCTGTGCTGCCCACCTGACCATCATCTTCATATCCTGCAGCATCACCATCTTCATCTACGTCACGCCGTCCCAGAAGGAGACGTTAGAGGTCCACAAAGTGCCAGCTGTTCTTTCCACCATTGTCTGCCCCTTTTTGAATCCTTTCATCTTCACCTTGAAAAATGACAACGTGAAGAAGAAGAAGAAGAAGAGTTTGGATTTATATCCCCCCTTTCTCTCCTGCAGGAGACTCAAAGGGGCTTACAATCTCCTTGCCCTTCCCCCCTCACAACAAACACCCTGTGAGGTAGGTGGGGCTGAGAGAGCTCCGAGAAGCTGTGACTAGCCCAAGGTCATCCAGCTGGCGTGTGTGGGAGTGTACAGGCTAATCTGAATTCCCCAGATAAGCCTCCACAGCTCAGGTGGAAGAGCTGGGAATCAAACCCGGTTCCTCCAGATTAGATACACGAGCTCTTAACCTCCTACGCCACTGCTGCTTGGAGATGTTTGGAGATGTTTTAAGGAGCAAGGCACTTGGAGATGTTTTAAGGAGCAAGGAACTGATAGGTCAAAAAATCATGGACTTTGGGACAAAGACTAATATTAAGGGAAGGGGCTGATATAGAAGAGTGAGGAAAGAACTTGGAAATGGCAGCAAAACATGTAGAAGGTATTGCCTTGCTCTTTGTCCTTTGACTTTTAACTCTTCCATTTGAGAGGAACATCTGGGGGATCCCCTCCTGCAGTGCATGCCTCCTCAGAAGTAAATACCATTACATTGTTCTTACTCTTTTGAAGGACACTTAGAGCCTCAGCATTGCTTATGTGTCCATCTTCTCAACTGCTCAGAGCAGGATTTGAACCTCACAATCACAATGCGGCATAGGTTCAGCTCAGTGGTGGGATCCAAAAATTTTAGTAACAGGTTCCCATGGTGGTGGGATTCAAACTGTGGCATAGCGCCAATGGGGCTGGTTGGGGCACGACGGGGGCATGGCCGGGCATTCCGGGAGCGGGGCATTCCTGGGCGGGGCTGTGGCAAGGACGCAGCCGCTGTGCCGGTCCTTGGGCGGGAAATGAATGCATGCAGGCGCAGGCTGCCACGCATGCCGGTGCACCTCCTGCTAGACTGCTTCCAGTTCTGCGTGCTACTGCTGAGAGGAGGGGCGTAAAAATCACATGGCAAAATCACCAGTTAGTCACCCCCTCTCGGCACACACAAATAATTAGTAACCTACTCTCGGGAACCTGTGAGAACCTGCTGGATCCCACCTCTGGTTTAGCTAAGGTAACAATGGGCAAGCGCCTACAATGAATTTTACCTGTACAGTGAATTTTACCTTGGCCATAATTGATGGAGGACTTTCGTCCCAATTTCCAACCTGCCTGTTGCAAGCAGTTCTCCATTCACTGATATCTCTATGATAGCCAATCTTTTTATATTGTAGAAAGGTTTTCAGGAATGTTTGGAGATTTTCCTTGGTAGTTTTGTGTGATATTCGTGTTGACCATTTTTAAAAATTCGATACTGCTTTATGGATGGCTAAGGGTTTCTTTTCTGTAAAGCCACCATGAGTCCAATTCAGGAAATGTTCCAGATATATAAATGGGTGTATACATTGATAAATAAACACAGTATCAACAGTAGAGATTTATACTATCTGGCAATGTGGCTGTAAAAAGTATTTTTGGCTGAGGAGCGACACAGAAACATGAAGAAAAATTAAAATACGTAATGTAGTGCTAAATTTTTTGTATCAAGTCCCAGTTGACTTACGGTGACCCTTCAAGATATGGGAGAAGTACAGGGGATTTTCCATGGCTCCCATCTACAGAATCTATTCTCCTCCACTGGTTTAACAATGCAAAATGTATCATGTATAACTAAATGAGCATGGAACATTGTAGTATTTGCCAAATTTAGAATGTATGCTTTTCTAGATACAAAATTGCTAATACACGAATTTTGAGAGGGCAAAGTCAAAGCTGAAAATAAAAACACACATTTTTTACTATTTTTTTTACTAGGAGCAGCAGTGGCGTAGGAGGTTAAGAGCTCGTGTATCTAATCTGGAGGAACCGGGTTTGATTCCCAGCTCTGCCGCCTGAGCTGTGGAGGCTTATCTGGGGAATTCAGATTAGCCTGTACACTCCCACACATGCCAGCTGGGTGACCTTGGGCTAGTCACAGCTTTTCGGAGCTCTCTCAGCCCCACCTACCTCACAGGGTGTTTGTTGTGGGGGGGGGGGGGAAGGGCAAGGAGATTGTAAGCCCCTTTGAGTCTCCTGCAGGAGAGAAAGGGAAGATATAAATCCAAACTCCTCCTCCTCCTCCTCCTCCTCCTCCTCCTCCCCCCCCCCCTCCCCCTCCCCCCTCCCCCTCCCCTTCCTCTTCTTCTTCTTCTTCTTCTTCTTCTTCTTCTTCTTCTTCTTCTTCTTCTTCTTCTTCTTCTTCTTCTTCTTCTTCTTCTTCTTCTTCTTCTTCTTCTTCTTCTTCTTCTTCTTCTTCTTCTTCTTCTTCTTCTTCTTCTTCTTCTTCTTCTTCTTCTTCACAAAACCAAGTGTAGCATTTGGATGGAGCAACCTCATTCAGTCATACAGGCTCTTTGTATATTAAGCTAACTATTAACTTGGGAAAATACAATGCTCCAGTAACTATTAGCTTGAGAATATACAATGTCCTCTTGAATTCTTCTCTCTAAAAAAGAAAAAAAAACATTAACTGGTTGCTTAAGCAAATTGCTTAAGCAAACATCTTGGTCTCATGGGAGTATATAATTAGATGAGCCATCTATATATCTATCACTGAATAATTACTTTTTTCTGAATATCTATCTCTATCCATATATATTCCAATGCTGTAATGTTTCAAGAAAGCAATAGTGCACAAATGTCTGTCTAGAGGCATTTACACTGGACAAAGCCACAATATTAAAGACACGGAATCATTTGGAAGGTAAGTTTCAGGTGGTTCCAGTTATTTGGGGCTCCCTCAATGGCAGTACTTCTCTGGGTACTCATAGACTCATAGACTCATAGACTGTACTCAAAGCAGTGGTGCGACCGCATTTGGAGTACTGTGTCCAGTTCTGGTCGCCGCATCTCAAAAAGGATATTGAGGAGATAGAAAAAGTGCAGAGAAGGGCAACAAGGATGATTGAGGGACTGGAGCACCTTCCCTATGAGGAGAGGCTGCAGCGTTTGGGACTCTTTAGTTTGGAGAGGAGACGGCTGAGGGGGGATATGATTGAAGTCTATAAAATTATGCATGGGGTAGAAAATGTTGACAGAGAGACATTTTTCTCTCTTTCTCACAATACTAGAACCAGGGGACATTCATTGAAAATGCTGGGGGGAAGAATTAGGACTAATAAAAGGAAACACTTCTTCACGCAACGTGTGATTGGTGTTTGGAATATGCTGCCACAGGAGGTGGTGATGGCCACTAACCTGGATAGCTTTAAAAGGGGCTTGGACAGATTTATGGAGGAGAAGTCAATCTATGGCTACCAATCTTGATCCTCTTTGATCTGAGATTGCAAATGCCTTAGCAGACCAGGTGATCGGGAGCAACAGCCGCAGAAGGCCATTGCGTTCACATCCTACATGTGAGCTCCCAAAGACACCTCGTGGGCCACTGCGAGTAGCAGAGAGCTGGACTAGATGGACTTTGGTCTGATCCAGCTGGCTTGTTCTTATGTTCTTATGTTCTTACTGACCAAGGCTGGCTCTAAATAAGCATAAGACGATGACAACAACCAAGTTTATTATTGTTTTCTTTGTTGGTTTGGATAATAAGGTTTCTGTTTGCCCATCTTATACTGAACCTGTGCTCTTTAACCTATTCATAAATGACCTGGAAGTAGGGGTGGGTAGCGTGGTGGCGAAGTTTGCAGATGATACCAAATTATGTAGGGTGGTGAGAACCACAAAGGATTGCGAGGAGCTCCAAGCGGACCTTGATAAATTAGGTGAGTGGGCTCAGAAATGGCAAATGCAGTTCAATGTAGCAAAATGTAAAGTGATGCACACAGGGGCAAAAAATCCAAACTTCACATACACGCTACAGGGGTCAGTGCTATCAGTCACAGACCAGGAAAGGGATTTAGGCATCTTAGTTGATAGTTCCATGGGAATGTCAACTCAATGCATGGCAGCTGTGAAAAAGGCAAACTCTATGCTGGGGATCATTAGGAAAGGAGTTGATAATAAAACTGCAAAGATTGTCATGCCCTTATATAAAGCAGTGGTGCGACCGCACTTGGAGTACTGTGTCCAGTTCTGGTCGCCGCATCTCAAAAAGGATATTGAGGAGATAGAAAAAGTGCAGAGAAGGGCAACAAGGATGATTGAGGGACTGGAGCACCTTCCCTATGAGGAGAGGCTGCAGCGTTTGGGACTCTTTAGTTTGGAGAGGAGGCGGCTGAGGGGGTTTACCTAACGGCTTAACCTAACGATATTGTTAAATGAGTAATAATTAACATTAAAGATGTTAACTCAATCAGAATTTATTAGAGATAATGATCCTACCTATTGAAAAAAGGGAACCAGCAAAGAATCACAAGGTATTATACTGAAACTTTATTGTGTACAGTTTTGGGCACCGCAATTCAAGAAGGATATTAACACACTGGAACGGGTTCAGAGGAGGGCGACCAAAATGGTGAAAGATCTGGAATCTGGGGGTGGGGGGGGGGGGGGGTGGGGGGGGGGGGGGGGGGGGGGGGGGGGGGGTGGGGGGGGTGGGGGGGGGGGGGGCGCGGGGGGGTGGGGGGGGGGGAGGGGGGGGGGGGGGGGGGGGGGGGGGGGGGGGGGGGGTGGGGGAGGGGGGGGGGGGAGGGGGGGGGGGGTGGGGGGGGAGGGTGGCTGGGGGGGGGGGGGGGTGAGGGGGGTGGGGGCCAGGTGAGGGGGGAGGGGGGGGGTGGGGGGGGGGGGGGGTGGGGGGGGGGGGGGGTGGGGGGGGGGGGGGGTGGGGGGGGGGGGGGGTGGGGGGGGGGGGGGGTGGGGGGGGGGGGGGGTGGGGGGGGGGGGGGGTGGGGGGGGGGGGGGGTGGGGGGGGGGGGGGGTGGGGGGGGGGGGGGGTGGGGGGGGGGGGGGGTGGGGGGGGGGGGGGGTGGGGGGGGGGGGGGGTGGGGGGGGGGGGGGGTGGGGGGGGGGGGGGGTGGGGGGGGGGGGGGGTGGGGGGGGGGGGGGGTGGGGGGGGGGGGGGGTGGGGGGGGGGGGGGGTGGGGGGGGGGGGGGGTGGGGGGGGGGGGGGGTGGGGGGGGGGGGGGGTGGGGGGGGGGGGGGGTGGGGGGGGGGGGGGGTGGGGGGGGGGGGGGGTGGGGGGGGGGGGGGGTGGGGGGGGGGGGGGGTGGGGGGGGGGGGGGGTGGGGGGGGGGGGGGGTGGGGGGGGGGGGGGGTGGGGGGGGGGGGGGGTGGGGGGGGGGGGGGGTGGGGGGGGGGGGGGGTGGGGGGGGGGGGGGGTGGGGGGGGGGGGGGGTGGGGGGGGGGGGGGGTGGGGGGGGGGGGGGGTGGGGGGGGGGGGGGGTGGGGGGGGGGGGGGGTGGGGGGGGGGGGGGGTGGGGGGGGGGGGGGGTGGGGGGGGGGGGGGGTGGGGGGGGGGGGGGGTGGGGGGGGGGGGGGGTGGGGGGGGGGGGGGGTGGGGGGGGGGGGGGGTGGGGGGGGGGGGGGGTGGGGGGGGGGGGGGGTGGGGGGGGGGGGGGGTGGGGGGGGGGGGGGGTGGGGGGGGGGGGGGGTGGGGGGGGGGGGGGGTGGGGGGGGGGGGGGGTGGGGGGGGGGGGGGGTGGGGGGGGGGGGGGGTGGGGGGGGGGGGGGGTGGGGGGGGGGGGGGGTGGGGGGGGGGGGGGGTGGGGGGGGGGGGGGGTGGGGGGGGGGGGGGGTGGGGGGGGGGGGGGGTGGGGGGGGGGGGGGGTGGGGGGGGGGGGGGGTGGGGGGGGGGGGGGGTGGGGGGGGGGGGGGGTGGGGGGGGGGGGGGGTGGGGGGGGGGGGGGGTGGGGGGGGGGGGGGGTGGGGGGGGGGGGGGGTGGGGGGGGGGGGGGGTGGGGGGGGGGGGGGGTGGGGGGGGGGGGGGGTGGGGGGGGGGGGGGGTGGGGGGGGGGGGGGGTGGGGGGGGGGGGGGGTGGGGGGGGGGGGGGGTGGGGGGGGGGGGGGGTGGGGGGGGGGGGGGGTGGGGGGGGGGGGGGGTGGGGGGGGGGGGGGGTGGGGGGGGGGGGGGGTGGGGGGGGGGGGGGGTGGGGGGGGGGGGGGGTGGGGGGGGGGGGGGGTGGGGGGGGGGGGGGGTGGGGGGGGGGGGGGGTGGGGGGGGGGGGGGGTGGGGGGGGGGGGGGGTGGGGGGGGGGGGGGGTGGGGGGGGGGGGGGGTGGGGGGGGGGGGGGGTGGGGGGGGGGGGGGGTGGGGGGGGGGGGGGGTGGGGGGGGGGGGGGGTGGGGGGGGGGGGGGGTGGGGGGGGGGGGGGGTGGGGGGGGGGGGGGGTGGGGGGGGGGGGGGGTGGGGGGGGGGGGGGGTGGGGGGGGGGGGGGGTGGGGGGGGGGGGGGGTGGGGGGGGGGGGGGGTGGGGGGGGGGGGGGGTGGGGGGGGGGGGGGGTGGGGGGGGGGGGGGGTGGGGGGGGGGGGGGGTGGGGGGGGGGGGGGGTGGGGGGGGGGGGGGGTGGGGGGGGGGGGGGGTGGGGGGGGGGGGGGGTGGGGGGGGGGGGGGGTGGGGGGGGGGGGGGGTGGGGGGGGGGGGGGGTGGGGGGGGGGGGGGGTGGGGGGGGGGGGGGGTGGGGGGGGGGGGGGGTGGGGGGGGGGGGGGGTGGGGGGGGGGGGGGGTGGGGGGGGGGGGGGGTGGGGGGGGGGGGGGGTGGGGGGGGGGGGGGGTGGGGGGGGGGGGGGGTGGGGGGGGGGGGGGGTGGGGGGGGGGGGGGGTGGGGGGGGGGGGGGGTGGGGGGGGGGGGGGGTGGGGGGGGGGGGGGGTGGGGGGGGGGGGGGGTGGGGGGGGGGGGGGGTGGGGGGGGGGGGGGGTGGGGGGGGGGGGGGGTGGGGGGGGGGGGGGGTGGGGGGGGGGGGGGGTGGGGGGGGGGGGGGGTGGGGGGGGGGGGGGGTGGGGGGGGGGGGGGGTGGGGGGGGGGGGGGGTGGGGGGGGGGGGGGGTGGGGGGGGGGGGGGGTGGGGGGGGGGGGGGGTGGGGGGGGGGGGGGGTGGGGGGGGGGGGGGGTGGGGGGGGGGGGGGGTGGGGGGGGGGGGGGGTGGGGGGGGGGGGGGGTGGGGGGGGGGGGGGGTGGGGGGGGGGGGGGGTGGGGGGGGGGGGGGGTGGGGGGGGGGGGGGGTGGGGGGGGGGGGGGGTGGGGGGGGGGGGGGGTGGGGGGGGGGGGGGGTGGGGGGGGGGGGGGGTGGGGGGGGGGGGGGGTGGGGGGGGGGGGGGGTGGGGGGGGGGGGGGGTGGGGGGGGGGGGGGGTGGGGGGGGGGGGGGGTGGGGGGGGGGGGGGGTGGGGGGGGGGGGGGGTGGGGGGGGGGGGGGGTGGGGGGGGGGGGGGGTGGGGGGGGGGGGGGGTGGGGGGGGGGGGGGGTGGGGGGGGGGGGGGGTGGGGGGGGGGGGGGGTGGGGGGGGGGGGGGGTGGGGGGGGGGGGGGGTGGGGGGGGGGGGGGGTGGGGGGGGGGGGGGGTGGGGGGGGGGGGGGGTGGGGGGGGGGGGGGGTGGGGGGGGGGGGGGGTGGGGGGGGGGGGGGGTGGGGGGGGGGGGGGGTGGGGGGGGGGGGGGGTGGGGGGGGGGGGGGGTGGGGGGGGGGGGGGGTGGGGGGGGGGGGGGGTGGGGGGGGGGGGGGGTGGGGGGGGGGGGGGGTGGGGGGGGGGGGGGGTGGGGGGGGGGGGGGGTGGGGGGGGGGGGGGGTGGGGGGGGGGGGGGGTGGGGGGGGGGGGGGGTGGGGGGGGGGGGGGGTGGGGGGGGGGGGGGGTGGGGGGGGGGGGGGGTGGGGGGGGGGGGGGGTGGGGGGGGGGGGGGGTGGGGGGGGGGGGGGGTGGGGGGGGGGGGGGGTGGGGGGGGGGGGGGGTGGGGGGGGGGGGGGGTGGGGGGGGGGGGGGGTGGGGGGGGGGGGGGGTGGGGGGGGGGGGGGGTGGGGGGGGGGGGGGGTGGGGGGGGGGGGGGGTGGGGGGGGGGGGGGGTGGGGGGGGGGGGGGGTGGGGGGGGGGGGGGGTGGGGGGGGGGGGGGGTGGGGGGGGGGGGGGGTGGGGGGGGGGGGGGGTGGGGGGGGGGGGGGGTG
Source organism: Sphaerodactylus townsendi (assembly GCF_021028975.2). Lineage (NCBI taxonomy): Eukaryota > Metazoa > Chordata > Lepidosauria > Squamata > Sphaerodactylidae > Sphaerodactylus > Sphaerodactylus townsendi. Next base: position 35,519,283 of record NC_059439.1, read on the forward strand.
GGGGGGGGGGGGGGTGGGGGGGGGGGGGGGTGGGGGGGGGGGGGGGTGGGGGGGGGGGGGGGTGGGGGGGGGGGGGGGTGGGGGGGGGGGGGGGTGGGGGGGGGGGGGGGTGGGGGGGGGGGGGGGTGGGGGGGGGGGGGGGTGGGGGGGGGGGGGGGTGGGGGGGGGGGGGGGTGGGGGGGGGGGGGGGTGGGGGGGGGGGGGGGTGGGGGGGGGGGGGGGTGGGGGGGGGGGGGGGTGGGGGGGGGGGGGGGTGGGGGGGGGGGGGGGTGGGGGGGGGGGGGGGTGGGGGGGGGGGGGGGTGGGGGGGGGGGGGGGTGGGGGGGGGGGGGGGTGGGGGGGGGGGGGGGTGGGGGGGGGGGGGGGTGGGGGGGGGGGGGGGTGGGGGGGGGGGGGGGTGGGGGGGGGGGGGGGTGGGGGGGGGGGGGGGTGGGGGGGGGGGGGGGTGGGGGGGGGGGGGGGTGGGGGGGGGGGGGGGTGGGGGGGGGGGGGGGTGGGGGGGGGGGGGGGTGGGGGGGGGGGGGGGTGGGGGGGGGGGGGGGTGGGGGGGGGGGGGGGTGGGGGGGGGGGGGGGTGGGGGGGGGGGGGGGTGGGGGGGGGGGGGGGTGGGGGGGGGGGGGGGTGGGGGGGGGGGGGGGTGGGGGGGGGGGGGGGTGGGGGGGGGGGGGGGTGGGGGGGGGGGGGGGTGGGGGGGGGGGGGGGTGGGGGGGGGGGGGGGTGGGGGGGGGGGGGGGTGGGGGGGGGGGGGGGTGGGGGGGGGGGGGGGTGGGGGGGGGGGGGGGTGGGGGGGGGGGGGGGTGGGGGGGGGGGGGGGTGGGGGGGGGGGGGGGTGGGGGGGGGGGGGGGTGGGGGGGGGGGGGGGTGGGGGGGGGGGGGGGTGGGGGGGGGGGGGGGTGGGGGGGGGGGGGGGTGGGGGGGGGGGGGGGTGGGGGGGGGGGGGGGTGGGGGGGGGGGGGGGTGGGGGGGGGGGGGGGTGGGGGGGGGGGGGGGTGGGGGGGGGGGGGGGTGGGGGGGGGGGGGGGTGGGGGGGGGGGGGGGTGGGGGGGGGGGGGGGTGGGGGGGGGGGGGGGTGGGGGGGGGGGGGGGTGGGGGGGGGGGGGGGTGGGGGGGGGGGGGGGTGGGGGGGGGGGGGGGTGGGGGGGGGGGGGGGTGGGGGGGGGGGGGGGTGGGGGGGGGGGGGGGTGGGGGGGGGGGGGGGTGGGGGGGGGGGGGGGTGGGGGGGGGGGGGGGTGGGGGGGGGGGGGGGTGGGGGGGGGGGGGGGTGGGGGGGGGGGGGGGTGGGGGGGGGGGGGGGTGGGGGGGGGGGGGGGTGGGGGGGGGGGGGGGTGGGGGGGGGGGGGGGTGGGGGGGGGGGGGGGTGGGGGGGGGGGGGGGTGGGGGGGGGGGGGGGTGGGGGGGGGGGGGGGTGGGGGGGGGGGGGGGTGGGGGGGGGGGGGGGTGGGGGGGGGGGGGGGTGGGGGGGGGGGGGGGTGGGGGGGGGGGGGGGTGGGGGGGGGGGGGGGTGGGGGGGGGGGGGGGTGGGGGGGGGGGGGGGTGGGGGGGGGGGGGGGTGGGGGGGGGGGGGGGTGGGGGGGGGGGGGGGTGGGGGGGGGGGGGGGTGGGGGGGGGGGGGGGTGGGGGGGGGGGGGGGTGGGGGGGGGGGGGGGTGGGGGGGGGGGGGGGTGGGGGGGGGGGGGGGTGGGGGGGGGGGGGGGTGGGGGGGGGGGGGGGTGGGGGGGGGGGGGGGTGGGGGGGGGGGGGGGTGGGGGGGGGGGGGGGTGGGGGGGGGGGGGGGTGGGGGGGGGGGGGGGTGGGGGGGGGGGGGGGTGGGGGGGGGGGGGGGTGGGGGGGGGGGGGGGTGGGGGGGGGGGGGGGTGGGGGGGGGGGGGGGTGGGGGGGGGGGGGGGTGGGGGGGGGGGGGGGTGGGGGGGGGGGGGGGTGGGGGGGGGGGGGGGTGGGGGGGGGGGGGGGTGGGGGGGGGGGGGGGTGGGGGGGGGGGGGGGTGGGGGGGGGGGGGGGTGGGGGGGGGGGGGGGTGGGGGGGGGGGGGGGTGGGGGGGGGGGGGGGTGGGGGGGGGGGGGGGTGGGGGGGGGGGGGGGTGGGGGGGGGGGGGGGTGGGGGGGGGGGGGGGTGGGGGGGGGGGGGGGTGGGGGGGGGGGGGGGTGGGGGGGGGGGGGGGTGGGGGGGGGGGGGGGTGGGGGGGGGGGGGGGTGGGGGGGGGGGGGGGTGGGGGGGGGGGGGGGTGGGGGGGGGGGGGGGTGGGGGGGGGGGGGGGTGGGGGGGGGGGGGGGTGGGGGGGGGGGGGGGTGGGGGGGGGGGGGGGTGGGGGGGGGGGGGGGTGGGGGGGGGGGGGGGTGGGGGGGGGGGGGGGTGGGGGGGGGGGGGGGTGGGGGGGGGGGGGGGTGGGGGGGGGGGGGGGTGGGGGGGGGGGGGGGTGGGGGGGGGGGGGGGTGGGGGGGGGGGGGGGTGGGGGGGGGGGGGGGTGGGGGGGGGGGGGGGTGGGGGGGGGGGGGGGTGGGGGGGGGGGGGGGTGGGGGGGGGGGGGGGTGGGGGGGGGGGGGGGTGGGGGGGGGGGGGGGTGGGGGGGGGGGGGGGTGGGGGGGGGGGGGGGTGGGGGGGGGGGGGGGTGGGGGGGGGGGGGGGTGGGGGGGGGGGGGGGTGGGGGGGGGGGGGGGTGGGGGGGGGGGGGGGTGGGGGGGGGGGGGGGTGGGGGGGGGGGGGGGTGGGGGGGGGGGGGGGTGGGGGGGGGGGGGGGTGGGGGGGGGGGGGGGTGGGGGGGGGGGGGGGTGGGGGGGGGGGGGGGTGGGGGGGGGGGGGGGTGGGGGGGGGGGGGGGTGGGGGGGGGGGGGGGTGGGGGGGGGGGGGGGTGGGGGGGGGGGGGGGTGGGGGGGGGGGGGGGTGGGGGGGGGGGGGGGTGGGGGGGGGGGGGGGTGGGGGGGGGGGGGGGTGGGGGGGGGGGGGGGTGGGGGGGGGGGGGGGTGGGGGGGGGGGGGGGTGGGGGGGGGGGGGGGTGGGGGGGGGGGGGGGTGGGGGGGGGGGGGGGTGGGGGGGGGGGGGGGTGGGGGGGGGGGGGGGTGGGGGGGGGGGGGGGTGGGGGGGGGGGGGGGTGGGGGGGGGGGGGGGTGGGGGGGGGGGGGGGTGGGGGGGGGGGGGGGTGGGGGGGGGGGGGGGTGGGGGGGGGGGGGGGTGGGGGGGGGGGGGGGTGGGGGGGGGGGGGGGTGGGGGGGGGGGGGGGTGGGGGGGGGGGGGGGTGGGGGGGGGGGGGGGTGGGGGGGGGGGGGGGTGGGGGGGGGGGGGGGTGGGGGGGGGGGGGGGTGGGGGGGGGGGGGGGTGGGGGGGGGGGGGGGTGGGGGGGGGGGGGGGTGGGGGGGGGGGGGGGTGGGGGGGGGGGGGGGTGGGGGGGGGGGGGGGTGGGGGGGGGGGGGGGTGGGGGGGGGGGGGGGTGGGGGGGGGGGGGGGTGGGGGGGGGGGGGGGTGGGGGGGGGGGGGGGTGGGGGGGGGGGGGGGTGGGGGGGGGGGGGGGTGGGGGGGGGGGGGGGTGGGGGGGGGGGGGGGTGGGGGGGGGGGGGGGTGGGGGGGGGGGGGGGTGGGGGGGGGGGGGGGTGGGGGGGGGGGGGGGTGGGGGGGGGGGGGGGTGGGGGGGGGGGGGGGTGGGGGGGGGGGGGGGTGGGGGGGGGGGGGGGTGGGGGGGGGGGGGGGTGGGGGGGGGGGGGGGTGGGGGGGGGGGGGGGTGGGGGGGGGGGGGGGTGGGGGGGGGGGGGGGTGGGGGGGGGGGGGGGTGGGGGGGGGGGGGGGTGGGGGGGGGGGGGGGTGGGGGGGGGGGGGGGTGGGGGGGGGGGGGGGTGGGGGGGGGGGGGGGTGGGGGGGGGGGGGGGTGGGGGGGGGGGGGGGTGGGGGGGGGGGGGGGTGGGGGGGGGGGGGGGTGGGGGGGGGGGGGGGTGGGGGGGGGGGGGGGTGGGGGGGGGGGGGGGTGGGGGGGGGGGGGGGTGGGGGGGGGGGGGGGTGGGGGGGGGGGGGGGTGGGGGGGGGGGGGGGTGGGGGGGGGGGGGGGTGGGGGGGGGGGGGGGTGGGGGGGGGGGGGGGTGGGGGGGGGGGGGGGTGGGGGGGGGGGGGGGTGGGGGGGGGGGGGGGTGGGGGGGGGGGGGGGTGGGGGGGGGGGGGGGTGGGGGGGGGGGGGGGTGGGGGGGGGGGGGGGTGGGGGGGGGGGGGGGTGGGGGGGGGGGGGGGTGGGGGGGGGGGGGGGTGGGGGGGGGGGGGGGTGGGGGGGGGGGGGGGTGGGGGGGGGGGGGGGTGGGGGGGGGGGGGGGTGGGGGGGGGGGGGGGTGGGGGGGGGGGGGGGTGGGGGGGGGGGGGGGTGGGGGGGGGGGGGGGTGGGGGGGGGGGGGGGTGGGGGGGGGGGGGGGTGGGGGGGGGGGGGGGTGGGGGGGGGGGGGGGTGGGGGGGGGGGGGGGTGGGGGGGGGGGGGGGTGGGGGGGGGGGGGGGTGGGGGGGGGGGGGGGTGGGGGGGGGGGGGGGTGGGGGGGGGGGGGGGTGGGGGGGGGGGGGGGTGGGGGGGGGGGGGGGTGGGGGGGGGGGGGGGTGGGGGGGGGGGGGGGTGGGGGGGGGGGGGGGTGGGGGGGGGGGGGGGTGGGGGGGGGGGGGGGTGGGGGGGGGGGGGGGTGGGGGGGGGGGGGGGTGGGGGGGGGGGGGGGTGGGGGGGGGGGGGGGTGGGGGGGGGGGGGGGTGGGGGGGGGGGGGGGTGGGGGGGGGGGGGGGTGGGGGGGGGGGGGGGTGGGGGGGGGGGGGGGTGGGGGGGGGGGGGGGTGGGGGGGGGGGGGGGTGGGGGGGGGGGGGGGTGGGGGGGGGGGGGGGTGGGGGGGGGGGGGGGTGGGGGGGGGGGGGGGTGGGGGGGGGGGGGGGTGGGGGGGGGGGGGGGTGGGGGGGGGGGGGGGTGGGGGGGGGGGGGGGTGGGGGGGGGGGGGGGTGGGGGGGGGGGGGGGTGGGGGGGGGGGGGGGTGGGGGGGGGGGGGGGTGGGGGGGGGGGGGGGTGGGGGGGGGGGGGGGTGGGGGGGGGGGGGGGTGGGGGGGGGGGGGGGTGGGGGGGGGGGGGGGTGGGGGGGGGGGGGGGTGGGGGGGGGGGGGGGTGGGGGGGGGGGGGGGTGGGGGGGGGGGGGGGTGGGGGGGGGGGGGGGTGGGGGGGGGGGGGGGTGGGGGGGGGGGGGGGTGGGGGGGGGGGGGGGTGGGGGGGGGGGGGGGTGGGGGGGGGGGGGGGTGGGGGGGGGGGGGGGTGGGGGGGGGGGGGGGTGGGGGGGGGGGGGGGTGGGGGGGGGGGGGGGTGGGGGGGGGGGGGGGTGGGGGGGGGGGGGGGTGGGGGGGGGGGGGGGTGGGGGGGGGGGGGGGTGGGGGGGGGGGGGGGTGGGGGGGGGGGGGGGTGGGGGGGGGGGGGGGTGGGGGGGGGGGGGGGTGGGGGGGGGGGGGGGTGGGGGGGGGGGGGGGTGGGGGGGGGGGGGGGTGGGGGGGGGGGGGGGTGGGGGGGGGGGGGGGTGGGGGGGGGGGGGGGTGGGGGGGGGGGGGGGTGGGGGGGGGGGGGGGTGGGGGGGGGGGGGGGTGGGGGGGGGGGGGGGTGGGGGGGGGGGGGGGTGGGGGGGGGGGGGGGTGGGGGGGGGGGGGGGTGGGGGGGGGGGGGGGTGGGGGGGGGGGGGGGTGGGGGGGGGGGGGGGTGGGGGGGGGGGGGGGTGGGGGGGGGGGGGGGTGGGGGGGGGGGGGGGTGGGGGGGGGGGGGGGTGGGGGGGGGGGGGGGTGGGGGGGGGGGGGGGTGGGGGGGGGGGGGGGTGGGGGGGGGGGGGGGTGGGGGGGGGGGGGGGTGGGGGGGGGGGGGGGTGGGGGGGGGGGGGGGTGGGGGGGGGGGGGGGTGGGGGGGGGGGGGGGTGGGGGGGGGGGGGGGTGGGGGGGGGGGGGGGTGGGGGGGGGGGGGGGTGGGGGGGGGGGGGGGTGGGGGGGGGGGGGGGTGGGGGGGGGGGGGGGTGGGGGGGGGGGGGGGTGGGGGGGGGGGGGGGTGGGGGGGGGGGGGGGTGGGGGGGGGGGGGGGTGGGGGGGGGGGGGGGTGGGGGGGGGGGGGGGTGGGGGGGGGGGGGGGTGGGGGGGGGGGGGGGTGGGGGGGGGGGGGGGTGGGGGGGGGGGGGGGTGGGGGGGGGGGGGGGTGGGGGGGGGGGGGGGTGGGGGGGGGGGGGGGTGGGGGGGGGGGGGGGTGGGGGGGGGGGGGGGTGGGGGGGGGGGGGGGTGGGGGGGGGGGGGGGTGGGGGGGGGGGGGGGTGGGGGGGGGGGGGGGTGGGGGGGGGGGGGGGTGGGGGGGGGGGGGGGTGGGGGGGGGGGGGGGTGGGGGGGGGGGGGGGTGGGGGGGGGGGGGGGTGGGGGGGGGGGGGGGTGGGGGGGGGGGGGGGTGGGGGGGGGGGGGGGTGGGGGGGGGGGGGGGTGGGGGGGGGGGGGGGTGGGGGGGGGGGGGGGTGGGGGGGGGGGGGGGTGGGGGGGGGGGGGGGTGGGGGGGGGGGGGGGTGGGGGGGGGGGGGGGTGGGGGGGGGGGGGGGTGGGGGGGGGGGGGGGTGGGGGGGGGGGGGGGTGGGGGGGGGGGGGGGTGGGGGGGGGGGGGGGTGGGGGGGGGGGGGGGTGGGGGGGGGGGGGGGTGGGGGGGGGGGGGGGTGGGGGGGGGGGGGGGTGGGGGGGGGGGGGGGTGGGGGGGGGGGGGGGTGGGGGGGGGGGGGGGTGGGGGGGGGGGGGGGTGGGGGGGGGGGGGGGTGGGGGGGGGGGGGGGTGGGGGGGGGGGGGGGTGGGGGGGGGGGGGGGTGGGGGGGGGGGGGGGTGGGGGGGGGGGGGGGTGGGGGGGGGGGGGGGTGGGGGGGGGGGGGGGTGGGGGGGGGGGGGGGTGGGGGGGGGGGGGGGTGGGGGGGGGGGGGGGTGGGGGGGGGGGGGGGTGGGGGGGGGGGGGGGTGGGGGGGGGGGGGGGTGGGGGGGGGGGGGGGTGGGGGGGGGGGGGGGTGGGGGGGGGGGGGGGTGGGGGGGGGGGGGGGTGGGGGGGGGGGGGGGTGGGGGGGGGGGGGGGTGGGGGGGGGGGGGGGTGGGGGGGGGGGGGGGTGGGGGGGGGGGGGGGTGGGGGGGGGGGGGGGTGGGGGGGGGGGGGGGTGGGGGGGGGGGGGGGTGGGGGGGGGGGGGGGTGGGGGGGGGGGGGGGTGGGGGGGGGGGGGGGTGGGGGGGGGGGGGGGTGGGGGGGGGGGGGGGTGGGGGGGGGGGGGGGTGGGGGGGGGGGGGGGTGGGGGGGGGGGGGGGTGGGGGGGGGGGGGGGTGGGGGGGGGGGGGGGTGGGGGGGGGGGGGGGTGGGGGGGGGGGGGGGTGGGGGGGGGGGGGGGTGGGGGGGGGGGGGGGTGGGGGGGGGGGGGGGTGGGGGGGGGGGGGGGTGGGGGGGGGGGGGGGTGGGGGGGGGGGGGGGTGGGGGGGGGGGGGGGTGGGGGGGGGGGGGGGTGGGGGGGGGGGGGGGTGGGGGGGGGGGGGGGTGGGGGGGGGGGGGGGTGGGGGGGGGGGGGGGTGGGGGGGGGGGGGGGTGGGGGGGGGGGGGGGTGGGGGGGGGGGGGGGTGGGGGGGGGGGGGGGTGGGGGGGGGGGGGGGTGGGGGGGGGGGGGGGTGGGGGGGGGGGGGGGTGGGGGGGGGGGGGGGTGGGGGGGGGGGGGGGTGGGGGGGGGGGGGGGTGGGGGGGGGGGGGGGTGGGGGGGGGGGGGGGTGGGGGGGGGGGGGGGTGGGGGGGGGGGGGGGTGGGGGGGGGGGGGGGTGGGGGGGGGGGGGGGTGGGGGGGGGGGGGGGTGGGGGGGGGGGGGGGTGGGGGGGGGGGGGGGTGGGGGGGGGGGGGGGTGGGGGGGGGGGGGGGTGGGGGGGGGGGGGGGTGGGGGGGGGGGGGGGTGGGGGGGGGGGGGGGTGGGGGGGGGGGGGGGTGGGGGGGGGGGGGGGTGGGGGGGGGGGGGGGTGGGGGGGGGGGGGGGTGGGGGGGGGGGGGGGTGGGGGGGGGGGGGGGTGGGGGGGGGGGGGGGTGGGGGGGGGGGGGGGTGGGGGGGGGGGGGGGTGGGGGGGGGGGGGGGTGGGGGGGGGGGGGGGTGGGGGGGGGGGGGGGTGGGGGGGGGGGGGGGTGGGGGGGGGGGGGGGTGGGGGGGGGGGGGGGTGGGGGGGGGGGGGGGTGGGGGGGGGGGGGGGTGGGGGGGGGGGGGGGTGGGGGGGGGGGGGGGTGGGGGGGGGGGGGGGTGGGGGGGGGGGGGGGTGGGGGGGGGGGGGGGTGGGGGGGGGGGGGGGTGGGGGGGGGGGGGGGTGGGGGGGGGGGGGGGTGGGGGGGGGGGGGGGTGGGGGGGGGGGGGGGTGGGGGGGGGGGGGGGTGGGGGGGGGGGGGGGTGGGGGGGGGGGGGGGTGGGGGGGGGGGGGGGTGGGGGGGGGGGGGGGTGGGGGGGGGGGGGGGTGGGGGGGGGGGGGGGTGGGGGGGGGGGGGGGTGGGGGGGGGGGGGGGTGGGGGGGGGGGGGGGTGGGGGGGGGGGGGGGTGGGGGGGGGGGGGGGTGGGGGGGGGGGGGGGTGGGGGGGGGGGGGGGTGGGGGGGGGGGGGGGTGGGGGGGGGGGGGGGTGGGGGGGGGGGGGGGTGGGGGGGGGGGGGGGTGGGGGGGGGGGGGGGTGGGGGGGGGGGGGGGTGGGGGGGGGGGGGGGTGGGGGGGGGGGGGGGTGGGGGGGGGGGGGGGTGGGGGGGGGGGGGGGTGGGGGGGGGGGGGGGTGGGGGGGGGGGGGGGTGGGGGGGGGGGGGGGTGGGGGGGGGGGGGGGTGGGGGGGGGGGGGGGTGGGGGGGGGGGGGGGTGGGGGGGGGGGGGGGTGGGGGGGGGGGGGGGTGGGGGGGGGGGGGGGTGGGGGGGGGGGGGGGTGGGGGGGGGGGGGGGTGGGGGGGGGGGGGGGTGGGGGGGGGGGGGGGTGGGGGGGGGGGGGGGTGGGGGGGGGGGGGGGTGGGGGGGGGGGGGGGTGGGGGGGGGGGGGGGTGGGGGGGGGGGGGGGTGGGGGGGGGGGGGGGTGGGGGGGGGGGGGGGTGGGGGGGGGGGGGGGTGGGGGGGGGGGGGGGTGGGGGGGGGGGGGGGTGGGGGGGGGGGGGGGTGGGGGGGGGGGGGGGTGGGGGGGGGGGGGGGTGGGGGGGGGGGGGGGTGGGGGGGGGGGGGGGTGGGGGGGGGGGGGGGTGGGGGGGGGGGGGGGTGGGGGGGGGGGGGGGTGGGGGGGGGGGGGGGTGGGGGGGGGGGGGGGTGGGGGGGGGGGGGGGTGGGGGGGGGGGGGGGTGGGGGGGGGGGGGGGTGGGGGGGGGGGGGGGTGGGGGGGGGGGGGGGTGGGGGGGGGGGGGGGTGGGGGGGGGGGGGGGTGGGGGGGGGGGGGGGTGGGGGGGGGGGGGGGTGGGGGGGGGGGGGGGTGGGGGGGGGGGGGGGTGGGGGGGGGGGGGGGTGGGGGGGGGGGGGGGTGGGGGGGGGGGGGGGTGGGGGGGGGGGGGGGTGGGGGGGGGGGGGGGTGGGGGGGGGGGGGGGTGGGGGGGGGGGGGGGTGGGGGGGGGGGGGGGTGGGGGGGGGGGGGGGTGGGGGGGGGGGGGGGTGGGGGGGGGGGGGGGTGGGGGGGGGGGGGGGTGGGGGGGGGGGGGGGTGGGGGGGGGGGGGGGTGGGGGGGGGGGGGGGTGGGGGGGGGGGGGGGTGGGGGGGGGGGGGGGTGGGGGGGGGGGGGGGTGGGGGGGGGGGGGGGTGGGGGGGGGGGGGGGTGGGGGGGGGGGGGGGTGGGGGGGGGGGGGGGTGGGGGGGGGGGGGGGTGGGGGGGGGGGGGGGTGGGGGGGGGGGGGGGTGGGGGGGGGGGGGGGTGGGGGGGGGGGGGGGTGGGGGGGGGGGGGGGTGGGGGGGGGGGGGGGTGGGGGGGGGGGGGGGTGGGGGGGGGGGGGGGTGGGGGGGGGGGGGGGTGGGGGGGGGGGGGGGTGGGGGGGGGGGGGGGTGGGGGGGGGGGGGGGTGGGGGGGGGGGGGGGTGGGGGGGGGGGGGGGTGGGGGGGGGGGGGGGTGGGGGGGGGGGGGGGTGGGGGGGGGGGGGGGTGGGGGGGGGGGGGGGTGGGGGGGGGGGGGGGTGGGGGGGGGGGGGGGTGGGGGGGGGGGGGGGTGGGGGGGGGGGGGGGTGGGGGGGGGGGGGGGTGGGGGGGGGGGGGGGTGGGGGGGGGGGGGGGTGGGGGGGGGGGGGGGTGGGGGGGGGGGGGGGTGGGGGGGGGGGGGGGTGGGGGGGGGGGGGGGTGGGGGGGGGGGGGGGTGGGGGGGGGGGGGGGTGGGGGGGGGGGGGGGTGGGGGGGGGGGGGGGTGGGGGGGGGGGGGGGTGGGGGGGGGGGGGGGTGGGGGGGGGGGGGGGTGGGGGGGGGGGGGGGTGGGGGGGGGGGGGGGTGGGGGGGGGGGGGGGTGGGGGGGGGGGGGGGTGGGGGGGGGGGGGGGTGGGGGGGGGGGGGGGTGGGGGGGGGGGGGGGTGGGGGGGGGGGGGGGTGGGGGGGGGGGGGGGTGGGGGGGGGGGGGGGTGGGGGGGGGGGGGGGTGGGGGGGGGGGGGGGTGGGGGGGGGGGGGGGTGGGGGGGGGGGGGGGTGGGGGGGGGGGGGGGTGGGGGGGGGGGGGGGTGGGGGGGGGGGGGGGTGGGGGGGGGGGGGGGTGGGGGGGGGGGGGGGTGGGGGGGGGGGGGGGTGGGGGGGGGGGGGGGTGGGGGGGGGGGGGGGTGGGGGGGGGGGGGGGTGGGGGGGGGGGGGGGTGGGGGGGGGGGGGGGTGGGGGGGGGGGGGGGTGGGGGGGGGGGGGGGTGGGGGGGGGGGGGGGTGGGGGGGGGGGGGGGTGGGGGGGGGGGGGGGTGGGGGGGGGGGGGGGTGGGGGGGGGGGGGGGTGGGGGGGGGGGGGGGTGGGGGGGGGGGGGGGTGGGGGGGGGGGGGGGTGGGGGGGGGGGGGGGTGGGGGGGGGGGGGGGTGGGGGGGGGGGGGGGTGGGGGGGGGGGGGGGTGGGGGGGGGGGGGGGTGGGGGGGGGGGGGGGTGGGGGGGGGGGGGGGTGGGGGGGGGGGGGGGTGGGGGGGGGGGGGGGTGGGGGGGGGGGGGGGTGGGGGGGGGGGGGGGTGGGGGGGGGGGGGGGTGGGGGGGGGGGGGGGTGGGGGGGGGGGGGGGTGGGGGGGGGGGGGGGTGGGGGGGGGGGGGGGTGGGGGGGGGGGGGGGTGGGGGGGGGGGGGGGTGGGGGGGGGGGGGGGTGGGGGGGGGGGGGGGTGGGGGGGGGGGGGGGTGGGGGGGGGGGGGGGTGGGGGGGGGGGGGGGTGGGGGGGGGGGGGGGTGGGGGGGGGGGGGGGTGGGGGGGGGGGGGGGTGGGGGGGGGGGGGGGTGGGGGGGGGGGGGGGTGGGGGGGGGGGGGGGTGGGGGGGGGGGGGGGTGGGGGGGGGGGGGGGTGGGGGGGGGGGGGGGTGGGGGGGGGGGGGGGTGGGGGGGGGGGGGGGTGGGGGGGGGGGGGGGTGGGGGGGGGGGGGGGTGGGGGGGGGGGGGGGTGGGGGGGGGGGGGGGTGGGGGGGGGGGGGGGTGGGGGGGGGGGGGGGTGGGGGGGGGGGGGGGTGGGGGGGGGGGGGGGTGGGGGGGGGGGGGGGTGGGGGGGGGGGGGGGTGGGGGGGGGGGGGGGTGGGGGGGGGGGGGGGTGGGGGGGGGGGGGGGTGGGGGGGGGGGGGGGTGGGGGGGGGGGGGGGTGGGGGGGGGGGGGGGTGGGGGGGGGGGGGGGTGGGGGGGGGGGGGGGTGGGGGGGGGGGGGGGTGGGGGGGGGGGGGGGTGGGGGGGGGGGGGGGTGGGGGGGGGGGGGGGTGGGGGGGGGGGGGGGTGGGGGGGGGGGGGGGTGGGGGGGGGGGGGGGTGGGGGGGGGGGGGGGTGGGGGGGGGGGGGGGTGGGGGGGGGGGGGGGTGGGGGGGGGGGGGGGTGGGGGGGGGGGGGGGTGGGGGGGGGGGGGGGTGGGGGGGGGGGGGGGTGGGGGGGGGGGGGGGTGGGGGGGGGGGGGGGTGGGGGGGGGGGGGGGTGGGGGGGGGGGGGGGTGGGGGGGGGGGGGGGTGGGGGGGGGGGGGGGTGGGGGGGGGGGGGGGTGGGGGGGGGGGGGGGTGGGGGGGGGGGGGGGTGGGGGGGGGGGGGGGTGGGGGGGGGGGGGGGTGGGGGGGGGGGGGGGTGGGGGGGGGGGGGGGTGGGGGGGGGGGGGGGTGGGGGGGGGGGGGGGTGGGGGGGGGGGGGGGTGGGGGGGGGGGGGGGTGGGGGGGGGGGGGGGTGGGGGGGGGGGGGGGTGGGGGGGGGGGGGGGTGGGGGGGGGGGGGGGTGGGGGGGGGGGGGGGTGGGGGGGGGGGGGGGTGGGGGGGGGGGGGGGTGGGGGGGGGGGGGGGTGGGGGGGGGGGGGGGTGGGGGGGGGGGGGGGTGGGGGGGGGGGGGGGTGGGGGGGGGGGGGGGTGGGGGGGGGGGGGGGTGGGGGGGGGGGGGGGTGGGGGGGGGGGGGGGTGGGGGGGGGGGGGGGTGGGGGGGGGGGGGGGTGGGGGGGGGGGGGGGTGGGGGGGGGGGGGGGTGGGGGGGGGGGGGGGTGGGGGGGGGGGGGGGTGGGGGGGGGGGGGGGTGGGGGGGGGGGGGGGTGGGGGGGGGGGGGGGTGGGGGGGGGGGGGGGTGGGGGGGGGGGGGGGTGGGGGGGGGGGGGGGTGGGGGGGGGGGGGGGTGGGGGGGGGGGGGGGTGGGGGGGGGGGGGGGTGGGGGGGGGGGGGGGTGGGGGGGGGGGGGGGTGGGGGGGGGGGGGGGTGGGGGGGGGGGGGGGTGGGGGGGGGGGGGGGTGGGGGGGGGGGGGGGTGGGGGGGGGGGGGGGTGGGGGGGGGGGGGGGTGGGGGGGGGGGGGGGTGGGGGGGGGGGGGGGTGGGGGGGGGGGGGGGTGGGGGGGGGGGGGGGTGGGGGGGGGGGGGGGTGGGGGGGGGGGGGGGTGGGGGGGGGGGGGGGTGGGGGGGGGGGGGGGTGGGGGGGGGGGGGGGTGGGGGGGGGGGGGGGTGGGGGGGGGGGGGGGTGGGGGGGGGGGGGGGTGGGGGGGGGGGGGGGTGGGGGGGGGGGGGGGTGGGGGGGGGGGGGGGTGGGGGGGGGGGGGGGTGGGGGGGGGGGGGGGTGGGGGGGGGGGGGGGTGGGGGGGGGGGGGGGTGGGGGGGGGGGGGGGTGGGGGGGGGGGGGGGTGGGGGGGGGGGGGGGTGGGGGGGGGGGGGGGTGGGGGGGGGGGGGGGTGGGGGGGGGGGGGGGTGGGGGGGGGGGGGGGTGGGGGGGGGGGGGGGTGGGGGGGGGGGGGGGTGGGGGGGGGGGGGGGTGGGGGGGGGGGGGGGTGGGGGGGGGGGGGGGTGGGGGGGGGGGGGGGTGGGGGGGGGGGGGGGTGGGGGGGGGGGGGGGTGGGGGGGGGGGGGGGTGGGGGGGGGGGGGGGTGGGGGGGGGGGGGGGTGGGGGGGGGGGGGGGTGGGGGGGGGGGGGGGTGGGGGGGGGGGGGGGTGGGGGGGGGGGGGGGTGGGGGGGGGGGGGGGTGGGGGGGGGGGGGGGTGGGGGGGGGGGGGGGTGGGGGGGGGGGGGGGTGGGGGGGGGGGGGGGTGGGGGGGGGGGGGGGTGGGGGGGGGGGGGGGTGGGGGGGGGGGGGGGTGGGGGGGGGGGGGGGTGGGGGGGGGGGGGGGTGGGGGGGGGGGGGGGTGGGGGGGGGGGGGGGTGGGGGGGGGGGGGGGTGGGGGGGGGGGGGGGTGGGGGGGGGGGGGGGTGGGGGGGGGGGGGGGTGGGGGGGGGGGGGGGTGGGGGGGGGGGGGGGTGGGGGGGGGGGGGGGTGGGGGGGGGGGGGGGTGGGGGGGGGGGGGGGTGGGGGGGGGGGGGGGTGGGGGGGGGGGGGGGTGGGGGGGGGGGGGGGTGGGGGGGGGGGGGGGTGGGGGGGGGGGGGGGTGGGGGGGGGGGGGGGTGGGGGGGGGGGGGGGTGGGGGGGGGGGGGGGTGGGGGGGGGGGGGGGTGGGGGGGGGGGGGGGTGGGGGGGGGGGGGGGTGGGGGGGGGGGGGGGTGGGGGGGGGGGGGGGTGGGGGGGGGGGGGGGTGGGGGGGGGGGGGGGTGGGGGGGGGGGGGGGTGGGGGGGGGGGGGGGTGGGGGGGGGGGGGGGTGGGGGGGGGGGGGGGTGGGGGGGGGGGGGGGTGGGGGGGGGGGGGGGTGGGGGGGGGGGGGGGTGGGGGGGGGGGGGGGTGGGGGGGGGGGGGGGTGGGGGGGGGGGGGGGTGGGGGGGGGGGGGGGTGGGGGGGGGGGGGGGTGGGGGGGGGGGGGGGTGGGGGGGGGGGGGGGTGGGGGGGGGGGGGGGTGGGGGGGGGGGGGGGTGGGGGGGGGGGGGGGTGGGGGGGGGGGGGGGTGGGGGGGGGGGGGGGTGGGGGGGGGGGGGGGTGGGGGGGGGGGGGGGTGGGGGGGGGGGGGGGTGGGGGGGGGGGGGGGTGGGGGGGGGGGGGGGTGGGGGGGGGGGGGGGTGGGGGGGGGGGGGGGTGGGGGGGGGGGGGGGTGGGGGGGGGGGGGGGTGGGGGGGGGGGGGGGTGGGGGGGGGGGGGGGTGGGGGGGGGGGGGGGTGGGGGGGGGGGGGGGTGGGGGGGGGGGGGGGTGGGGGGGGGGGGGGGTGGGGGGGGGGGGGGGTGGGGGGGGGGGGGGGTGGGGGGGGGGGGGGGTGGGGGGGGGGGGGGGTGGGGGGGGGGGGGGGTGGGGGGGGGGGGGGGTGGGGGGGGGGGGGGGTGGGGGGGGGGGGGGGTGGGGGGGGGGGGGGGTGGGGGGGGGGGGGGGTGGGGGGGGGGGGGGGTGGGGGGGGGGGGGGGTGGGGGGGGGGGGGGGTGGGGGGGGGGGGGGGTGGGGGGGGGGGGGGGTGGGGGGGGGGGGGGGTGGGGGGGGGGGGGGGTGGGGGGGGGGGGGGGTGGGGGGGGGGGGGGGTGGGGGGGGGGGGGGGTGGGGGGGGGGGGGGGTGGGGGGGGGGGGGGGTGGGGGGGGGGGGGGGTGGGGGGGGGGGGGGGTGGGGGGGGGGGGGGGTGGGGGGGGGGGGGGGTGGGGGGGGGGGGGGGTGGGGGGGGGGGGGGGTGGGGGGGGGGGGGGGTGGGGGGGGGGGGGGGTGGGGGGGGGGGGGGGTGGGGGGGGGGGGGGGTGGGGGGGGGGGGGGGTGGGGGGGGGGGGGGGTGGGGGGGGGGGGGGGTGGGGGGGGGGGGGGGTGGGGGGGGGGGGGGGTGGGGGGGGGGGGGGGTGGGGGGGGGGGGGGGTGGGGGGGGGGGGGGGTGGGGGGGGGGGGGGGTGGGGGGGGGGGGGGGTGGGGGGGGGGGGGGGTGGGGGGGGGGGGGGGTGGGGGGGGGGGGGGGTGGGGGGGGGGGGGGGTGGGGGGGGGGGGGGGTGGGGGGGGGGGGGGGTGGGGGGGGGGGGGGGTGGGGGGGGGGGGGGGTGGGGGGGGGGGGGGGTGGGGGGGGGGGGGGGTGGGGGGGGGGGGGGGTGGGGGGGGGGGGGGGTGGGGGGGGGGGGGGGTGGGGGGGGGGGGGGGTGGGGGGGGGGGGGGGTGGGGGGGGGGGGGGGTGGGGGGGGGGGGGGGTGGGGGGGGGGGGGGGTGGGGGGGGGGGGGGGTGGGGGGGGGGGGGGGTGGGGGGGGGGGGGGGTGGGGGGGGGGGGGGGTGGGGGGGGGGGGGGGTGGGGGGGGGGGGGGGTGGGGGGGGGGGGGGGTGGGGGGGGGGGGGGGTGGGGGGGGGGGGGGGTGGGGGGGGGGGGGGGTGGGGGGGGGGGGGGGTGGGGGGGGGGGGGGGTGGGGGGGGGGGGGGGTGGGGGGGGGGGGGGGTGGGGGGGGGGGGGGGTGGGGGGGGGGGGGGGTGGGGGGGGGGGGGGGTGGGGGGGGGGGGGGGTGGGGGGGGGGGGGGGTGGGGGGGGGGGGGGGTGGGGGGGGGGGGGGGTGGGGGGGGGGGGGGGTGGGGGGGGGGGGGGGTGGGGGGGGGGGGGGGTGGGGGGGGGGGGGGGTGGGGGGGGGGGGGGGTGGGGGGGGGGGGGGGTGGGGGGGGGGGGGGGTGGGGGGGGGGGGGGGTGGGGGGGGGGGGGGGTGGGGGGGGGGGGGGGTGGGGGGGGGGGGGGGTGGGGGGGGGGGGGGGTGGGGGGGGGGGGGGGTGGGGGGGGGGGGGGGTGGGGGGGGGGGGGGGTGGGGGGGGGGGGGGGTGGGGGGGGGGGGGGGTGGGGGGGGGGGGGGGTGGGGGGGGGGGGGGGTGGGGGGGGGGGGGGGTGGGGGGGGGGGGGGGTGGGGGGGGGGGGGGGTGGGGGGGGGGGGGGGTGGGGGGGGGGGGGGGTGGGGGGGGGGGGGGGTGGGGGGGGGGGGGGGTGGGGGGGGGGGGGGGTGGGGGGGGGGGGGGGTGGGGGGGGGGGGGGGTGGGGGGGGGGGGGGGTGGGGGGGGGGGGGGGTGGGGGGGGGGGGGGGTGGGGGGGGGGGGGGGTGGGGGGGGGGGGGGGTGGGGGGGGGGGGGGGTGGGGGGGGGGGGGGGTGGGGGGGGGGGGGGGTGGGGGGGGGGGGGGGTGGGGGGGGGGGGGGGTGGGGGGGGGGGGGGGTGGGGGGGGGGGGGGGTGGGGGGGGGGGGGGGTGGGGGGGGGGGGGGGTGGGGGGGGGGGGGGGTGGGGGGGGGGGGGGGTGGGGGGGGGGGGGGGTGGGGGGGGGGGGGGGTGGGGGGGGGGGGGGGTGGGGGGGGGGGGGGGTGGGGGGGGGGGGGGGTGGGGGGGGGGGGGGGTGGGGGGGGGGGGGGGTGGGGGGGGGGGGGGGTGGGGGGGGGGGGGGGTGGGGGGGGGGGGGGGTGGGGGGGGGGGGGGGTGGGGGGGGGGGGGGGTGGGGGGGGGGGGGGGTGGGGGGGGGGGGGGGTGGGGGGGGGGGGGGGTGGGGGGGGGGGGGGGTGGGGGGGGGGGGGGGTGGGGGGGGGGGGGGGTGGGGGGGGGGGGGGGTGGGGGGGGGGGGGGGTGGGGGGGGGGGGGGGTGGGGGGGGGGGGGGGTGGGGGGGGGGGGGGGTGGGGGGGGGGGGGGGTGGGGGGGGGGGGGGGTGGGGGGGGGGGGGGGTGGGGGGGGGGGGGGGTGGGGGGGGGGGGGGGTGGGGGGGGGGGGGGGTGGGGGGGGGGGGGGGTGGGGGGGGGGGGGGGTGGGGGGGGGGGGGGGTGGGGGGGGGGGGGGGTGGGGGGGGGGGGGGGTGGGGGGGGGGGGGGGTGGGGGGGGGGGGGGGTGGGGGGGGGGGGGGGTGGGGGGGGGGGGGGGTGGGGGGGGGGGGGGGTGGGGGGGGGGGGGGGTGGGGGGGGGGGGGGGTGGGGGGGGGGGGGGGTGGGGGGGGGGGGGGGTGGGGGGGGGGGGGGGTGGGGGGGGGGGGGGGTGGGGGGGGGGGGGGGTGGGGGGGGGGGGGGGTGGGGGGGGGGGGGGGTGGGGGGGGGGGGGGGTGGGGGGGGGGGGGGGTGGGGGGGGGGGGGGGTGGGGGGGGGGGGGGGTGGGGGGGGGGGGGGGTGGGGGGGGGGGGGGGTGGGGGGGGGGGGGGGTGGGGGGGGGGGGGGGTGGGGGGGGGGGGGGGTGGGGGGGGGGGGGGGTGGGGGGGGGGGGGGGTGGGGGGGGGGGGGGGTGGGGGGGGGGGGGGGTGGGGGGGGGGGGGGGTGGGGGGGGGGGGGGGTGGGGGGGGGGGGGGGTGGGGGGGGGGGGGGGTGGGGGGGGGGGGGGGTGGGGGGGGGGGGGGGTGGGGGGGGGGGGGGGTGGGGGGGGGGGGGGGTGGGGGGGGGGGGGGGTGGGGGGGGGGGGGGGTGGGGGGGGGGGGGGGTGGGGGGGGGGGGGGGTGGGGGGGGGGGGGGGTGGGGGGGGGGGGGGGTGGGGGGGGGGGGGGGTGGGGGGGGGGGGGGGTGGGGGGGGGGGGGGGTGGGGGGGGGGGGGGGTGGGGGGGGGGGGGGGTGGGGGGGGGGGGGGGTGGGGGGGGGGGGGGGTGGGGGGGGGGGGGGGTGGGGGGGGGGGGGGGTGGGGGGGGGGGGGGGTGGGGGG
Source organism: Sphaerodactylus townsendi (assembly GCF_021028975.2). Taxonomy (NCBI): domain Eukaryota; kingdom Metazoa; phylum Chordata; class Lepidosauria; order Squamata; family Sphaerodactylidae; genus Sphaerodactylus; species Sphaerodactylus townsendi. The sequence continues at coordinate 35,537,320 of NC_059439.1, forward strand.
GGGGGGGGGTGGGGGGGGGGGGGGGTGGGGGGGGGGGGGGGTGGGGGGGGGGGGGGGTGGGGGGGGGGGGGGGTGGGGGGGGGGGGGGGTGGGGGGGGGGGGGGGTGGGGGGGGGGGGGGGTGGGGGGGGGGGGGGGTGGGGGGGGGGGGGGGTGGGGGGGGGGGGGGGTGGGGGGGGGGGGGGGTGGGGGGGGGGGGGGGTGGGGGGGGGGGGGGGTGGGGGGGGGGGGGGGTGGGGGGGGGGGGGGGTGGGGGGGGGGGGGGGTGGGGGGGGGGGGGGGTGGGGGGGGGGGGGGGTGGGGGGGGGGGGGGGTGGGGGGGGGGGGGGGTGGGGGGGGGGGGGGGTGGGGGGGGGGGGGGGTGGGGGGGGGGGGGGGTGGGGGGGGGGGGGGGTGGGGGGGGGGGGGGGTGGGGGGGGGGGGGGGTGGGGGGGGGGGGGGGTGGGGGGGGGGGGGGGTGGGGGGGGGGGGGGGTGGGGGGGGGGGGGGGTGGGGGGGGGGGGGGGTGGGGGGGGGGGGGGGTGGGGGGGGGGGGGGGTGGGGGGGGGGGGGGGTGGGGGGGGGGGGGGGTGGGGGGGGGGGGGGGTGGGGGGGGGGGGGGGTGGGGGGGGGGGGGGGTGGGGGGGGGGGGGGGTGGGGGGGGGGGGGGGTGGGGGGGGGGGGGGGTGGGGGGGGGGGGGGGTGGGGGGGGGGGGGGGTGGGGGGGGGGGGGGGTGGGGGGGGGGGGGGGTGGGGGGGGGGGGGGGTGGGGGGGGGGGGGGGTGGGGGGGGGGGGGGGTGGGGGGGGGGGGGGGTGGGGGGGGGGGGGGGTGGGGGGGGGGGGGGGTGGGGGGGGGGGGGGGTGGGGGGGGGGGGGGGTGGGGGGGGGGGGGGGTGGGGGGGGGGGGGGGTGGGGGGGGGGGGGGGTGGGGGGGGGGGGGGGTGGGGGGGGGGGGGGGTGGGGGGGGGGGGGGGTGGGGGGGGGGGGGGGTGGGGGGGGGGGGGGGTGGGGGGGGGGGGGGGTGGGGGGGGGGGGGGGTGGGGGGGGGGGGGGGTGGGGGGGGGGGGGGGTGGGGGGGGGGGGGGGTGGGGGGGGGGGGGGGTGGGGGGGGGGGGGGGTGGGGGGGGGGGGGGGTGGGGGGGGGGGGGGGTGGGGGGGGGGGGGGGTGGGGGGGGGGGGGGGTGGGGGGGGGGGGGGGTGGGGGGGGGGGGGGGTGGGGGGGGGGGGGGGTGGGGGGGGGGGGGGGTGGGGGGGGGGGGGGGTGGGGGGGGGGGGGGGTGGGGGGGGGGGGGGGTGGGGGGGGGGGGGGGTGGGGGGGGGGGGGGGTGGGGGGGGGGGGGGGTGGGGGGGGGGGGGGGTGGGGGGGGGGGGGGGTGGGGGGGGGGGGGGGTGGGGGGGGGGGGGGGTGGGGGGGGGGGGGGGTGGGGGGGGGGGGGGGTGGGGGGGGGGGGGGGTGGGGGGGGGGGGGGGTGGGGGGGGGGGGGGGTGGGGGGGGGGGGGGGTGGGGGGGGGGGGGGGTGGGGGGGGGGGGGGGTGGGGGGGGGGGGGGGTGGGGGGGGGGGGGGGTGGGGGGGGGGGGGGGTGGGGGGGGGGGGGGGTGGGGGGGGGGGGGGGTGGGGGGGGGGGGGGGTGGGGGGGGGGGGGGGTGGGGGGGGGGGGGGGTGGGGGGGGGGGGGGGTGGGGGGGGGGGGGGGTGGGGGGGGGGGGGGGTGGGGGGGGGGGGGGGTGGGGGGGGGGGGGGGTGGGGGGGGGGGGGGGTGGGGGGGGGGGGGGGTGGGGGGGGGGGGGGGTGGGGGGGGGGGGGGGTGGGGGGGGGGGGGGGTGGGGGGGGGGGGGGGTGGGGGGGGGGGGGGGTGGGGGGGGGGGGGGGTGGGGGGGGGGGGGGGTGGGGGGGGGGGGGGGTGGGGGGGGGGGGGGGTGGGGGGGGGGGGGGGTGGGGGGGGGGGGGGGTGGGGGGGGGGGGGGGTGGGGGGGGGGGGGGGTGGGGGGGGGGGGGGGTGGGGGGGGGGGGGGGTGGGGGGGGGGGGGGGTGGGGGGGGGGGGGGGTGGGGGGGGGGGGGGGTGGGGGGGGGGGGGGGTGGGGGGGGGGGGGGGTGGGGGGGGGGGGGGGTGGGGGGGGGGGGGGGTGGGGGGGGGGGGGGGTGGGGGGGGGGGGGGGTGGGGGGGGGGGGGGGTGGGGGGGGGGGGGGGTGGGGGGGGGGGGGGGTGGGGGGGGGGGGGGGTGGGGGGGGGGGGGGGTGGGGGGGGGGGGGGGTGGGGGGGGGGGGGGGTGGGGGGGGGGGGGGGTGGGGGGGGGGGGGGGTGGGGGGGGGGGGGGGTGGGGGGGGGGGGGGGTGGGGGGGGGGGGGGGTGGGGGGGGGGGGGGGTGGGGGGGGGGGGGGGTGGGGGGGGGGGGGGGTGGGGGGGGGGGGGGGTGGGGGGGGGGGGGGGTGGGGGGGGGGGGGGGTGGGGGGGGGGGGGGGTGGGGGGGGGGGGGGGTGGGGGGGGGGGGGGGTGGGGGGGGGGGGGGGTGGGGGGGGGGGGGGGTGGGGGGGGGGGGGGGTGGGGGGGGGGGGGGGTGGGGGGGGGGGGGGGTGGGGGGGGGGGGGGGTGGGGGGGGGGGGGGGTGGGGGGGGGGGGG
>NC_059439.1:35544918-35563378 GCF_021028975.2 Sphaerodactylus townsendi
GGGGGGGGGGGGGTGGGGGGGGGGGGGGGTGGGGGGGGGGGGGGGTGGGGGGGGGGGGGGGTGGGGGGGGGGGGGGGTGGGGGGGGGGGGGGGTGGGGGGGGGGGGGGGTGGGGGGGGGGGGGGGTGGGGGGGGGGGGGGGTGGGGGGGGGGGGGGGTGGGGGGGGGGGGGGGTGGGGGGGGGGGGGGGTGGGGGGGGGGGGGGGTGGGGGGGGGGGGGGGTGGGGGGGGGGGGGGGTGGGGGGGGGGGGGGGTGGGGGGGGGGGGGGGTGGGGGGGGGGGGGGGTGGGGGGGGGGGGGGGTGGGGGGGGGGGGGGGTGGGGGGGGGGGGGGGTGGGGGGGGGGGGGGGTGGGGGGGGGGGGGGGTGGGGGGGGGGGGGGGTGGGGGGGGGGGGGGGTGGGGGGGGGGGGGGGTGGGGGGGGGGGGGGGTGGGGGGGGGGGGGGGTGGGGGGGGGGGGGGGTGGGGGGGGGGGGGGGTGGGGGGGGGGGGGGGTGGGGGGGGGGGGGGGTGGGGGGGGGGGGGGGTGGGGGGGGGGGGGGGTGGGGGGGGGGGGGGGTGGGGGGGGGGGGGGGTGGGGGGGGGGGGGGGTGGGGGGGGGGGGGGGTGGGGGGGGGGGGGGGTGGGGGGGGGGGGGGGTGGGGGGGGGGGGGGGTGGGGGGGGGGGGGGGTGGGGGGGGGGGGGGGTGGGGGGGGGGGGGGGTGGGGGGGGGGGGGGGTGGGGGGGGGGGGGGGTGGGGGGGGGGGGGGGTGGGGGGGGGGGGGGGTGGGGGGGGGGGGGGGTGGGGGGGGGGGGGGGTGGGGGGGGGGGGGGGTGGGGGGGGGGGGGGGTGGGGGGGGGATCCATCCATCCATCCATCCATCCATCCATCCATCCATCCATCCATCTATCTATCTATCTATCTATCTATCTATCTATCTATCTATCTATCTATCTATCTATCTATCTATCTATCTATCTATCTATCTATCTATCTATCTATCTGGGGGGTGGGGGGGGGGGGGGGTGGGGGGGGGGGGGGGTGGCTTGGGGGAGGGGGGGGGAGGTCCGGGCGGGGGGGGGGGGGGGGGGGGGGGGGAAGGGGGGGGGGGATCTATCTATCTATCTATCTATCTATCTATCTATCTATCTATCTATCTATCTATCTATCTATCTATCTATCTATCTATCTATCTATCTATCTATCTATCTATCTATCTATCTATCTATCTATCTCAATCCAATCCAATCCAATCCAATCCAATTCAATCTAATCCAATCCAATCCAATCTATGAGAGATTGTTGAGAAGTTTAAAAACAAGTGCCATTTTTGACATATTGGGCTGCGTCCTGCATGATCTTTCAGTGTGAAAATATGTGCGTAGTAATATACACTTGCATCCCCACAAACATGTTCCAACTTTTTCATAGTTGAAGGCTTTCACGGCCGGATTCAACTGGTTGTGTTGGGTTTTCCGGGCTGCGTGGCCGTGGTCTGGTAGATCTTGTTCCTAATGTTTTGCCTGCATCTGTGGATGGCATCCTCTGAAGATGCCAGCCGCAGATGCAGGCAAAACATTAGGAACAAGGTCTACCAGACCACAGCCACACAGCCCGGAAAACCCAACACAACCAGTCTTTCATAGTTCCTCTTCCACAAGAAGAAGGCCTGTCACTCAAAAAGTTTACCTGTTGATATTGTTGCTTCCATGACTCATTCTTTTTGTCTACAGAATGGTGCTCAAATTCCACCAACATGTCCTATCCTTGGCGTTTGCAGTAAATGAGATCAACAGAACTCCCGGGATCCTGCCAAATGTCACGCTCGGGTTCCACATCTGTGACAGCTACTTCGACAAGAGGATGACCTATCGCACGACCTGTGACCTGCTCTACAAATTGTGTCAGTATTTCCCTAACTATGAATGCGATGCCCACAAAAACCTCGTGGCTGTCGTTGGCGGACTGAGCTCCGATTTCTCGTTCCACATGTCAGACCTCCTCAGCCTTTACAAGATTCCACAGGTAATGTTTGGGATTAGAAAAAGCAGTTTAACCGTTTACATCTTTTCTGGGAGTATTAGCTGGAGCAACAAGAGATGGAGACATGTAACTGTCGAGAAACGGCCAATCTGGAGATAGTTGCTTGACACGAGTGAGGAAAATTATGAGGAGATCATAATAAAGAGGGCTGAGGTGAAGTGCCAGAGAGTCCGAGCTTAAATTCCAGGCCTCCCTAGTTGAAAGGATCAAGTGAATGAGCTCAATTTGAATGCCTGAAGAGCTCCATTTAATTAAAGTGGATCATTCTGCCCAGGATAGACTTGGGTTAAGCATAAGGTTTCTCAAGTTCAAGTTCAACCATTATTTACGCATAGATATCGAAACAATTGGCAGAAAAATGTCACATTTGACAAAAGCATTTTAAGATTCTCTGGATGAGAGCACCTGCAAGAGATATTGTTCCGTATTCCCTAAAATTCTCAACATCATTACTATTTAGTCATTTTATTACACAACCTTTGGGAGAGATGTTACACACAGTTCGTGATAGCAGAGCTTCTCTCAAGAGGTTATAATTTGGACAAGAATATAGAATATGTTCCAATGTTTCGACCTGGGATGGACAATATGGACATACCTTGTCTGAAAGGGACAAATTCCTGAATTGCCCTTGGATAAGCGCAGGGGGAAAAGACATTACATCTGGCTCTTGTAAGAACCCAACATTCCCTGGGCTCATCAATCAGTAGTAAATATGAGGCCATCTTTCCAGCCACAAGGTTGATGCCAAGGGATAAGGGTGAACATATCGATCTTGCTTGACTAACTAAATATTGCTGTTCTTGGTCAAGCAATCTAGTCCAAAATATTTGTCCAAAATATTTGTCCAAAATATTTGTCCAAAATATTTGTTTTGGTTCCCTTATGACAGTGATGGCGAACCTACGGCACGGGTGCCAGAGGTGGCACTCAGAGCCCTTTCTGTGGGCACACGTATACAGAGTTCATCTTGGGGGGGGGAGGGCGGAAAATCACCCCACCACACACACATCTAGGCTAGTCTGGGCACGATCCTTTACCTGGGAGTAAGCTCAGTTGCTAGCAATGGGGCTTGCTTCTGAGTAAACCCTCCTAAGGTCATGATTCACCCATTTGAAGTGTTGCACGGTTGCTTCACCAAGCTTATTCCCAAGTAACGTGCGCCTTGGAGCCAACCGTTTTTTCTAGACTAAAACCTCAGTATTCAGGTTAAATTGCCGTGTTGGCACTTTGTGATAAATAAGTGGGTTTTGGGTTGCAATTTGGGCACTCGGTCTCGAAAAGGTTCGCCATCACTGCCTTATGACTAGGTCCTCTAGGGCTAAACATAAGGGTTCTCCATGTTTGCATCAGATAGCATGAGATTTTTATTGATTGATTGATTGATTGATTGATTGATTGATTGATTGATTGATTGATTGATTGATTGATTGATTGATTGTTTGTTTGGATTTTTATATCGCCCCATCCCCAAAGGGCTCTGGGCGGTGTACAGTTCAAAATATTGAATAGGTAAATAGCTAAAACCTTTAAAACAGTGATCTCAACAATAATAACAGTAATAGAGGCATCCGGCCAACCCCATTTTTAAAAATTCTCCCCGGAGGAGGAGGACGAGTCCCAAGATGACAGGCCCAGATGTGAAAAGACAACTAGGGGCACCATTTCAGCGGCTGGTCTCTCCAAAGGCCCGGCGGAACAACTCCGTCTTACAGGCCCTGCGGAACTCACTGAGGTCCCGCAGGGCCCTAACAGCCGGAGGAAGAGTGTTCCACCAGACCGGGGCCAGAGCCGTAAAAGCCCTGGCCCGTGTGGAGGCCAGCTGCATCATTGAGGGGCCAGGGACCACTAGTAAATTGGCCTCCACAGAACGGAGAGGCCGTGCAGGGACATATGGGATGATTTTTGCCAATTTCCACACCCCCAGGAATTTACCTCAGTGTCCATGTTCTGAGATGAATCAGCCAGAAGAACGTTCACTTTTAACGCTTGCCAAATGGCAGGCTCCCAAACACCTATAGGATCCCTTCCTCTCATACAGGTCTTCTAAGGCATATTTCATATATGTGTCCACTTAATTTAGATTGCCTATGGGTCATTTGCCATGGAGGAGAGAGGCGCAAAACGGCCCCCTTCCTTTTACCGCGTCGTCCCAAATGAAGAACATCAGAATATGGGGCTCATCCGATTACTTCTTCATTTCCAGTGGACGTGGGTGGGGATTTTTGCTGCGGATGACGACTGCGGAGAACATTTCTGGAAGACCCTGGAGCCCCTGCTTGCCCAGAATGGGATCTGTTTGGCATCAATACAGAAAATTCCTAAAGGCAACTATTGGGATGACTTGAATGAAGTCGCCGGTTTTGTTTTGAATGCATATTTACCTTTTCGAGACGGCAGAATCAATACCTTTATCCTGCACGGAGAATCAATGGATTTCATAATGTTTTGCGGTCACATATTTCTGGGCAGTCCTAGTTATACGGAAGACGCCTCCTTGAGAAAAGTATGGATCGTGACACTCCAAATTGATTTTGCATTGGCAAGCCCCATGACAGTCTGGGTTTTTGAGTTCTTCCACGGGGCCATTTCCTTCACAATTCATTCTAGCGAGGTGCAAGGTTTCCAGAACTTTCTTCAAGACATAAAGCCTTCTAAGGAAGATGGAAATGACTTCCTCAAGGTATTCTGGGAGCAGGCATTTGACTGTTTCTACCCATATCCCCAGGAGCAAATGGACATTAACAACACCTGTACTGGGGAGGAGAGGCCGGAGAGCCTTCCTGGGCATCTATTTCCCATGAGCATGACTGGTCACAGCTACAGCATCTACAACGCGGTCTATGCTATAGCACATGCTCTTCATACCTTGTGCTCATCCAGATCCAACCTCAGACCAATGGCTGGTGGTCAAATGAAGGAATCTCAAGAACTCCAGCCTTGGCAGGTAATGTCACAATACCAGAACCAGGGGGCATCCATTGAAAATGCTGGGGGCAAGTATTAGGACTAATAAAAGGAAACATTTCTTCACGCAATGTGTGATTGGTGTTTGGAATATGCTGCTACAGGAGGCGGTGAGGGTCACTAACCTGGATAGCTTCAAAAGGGGGCTTAGACAGATTTATGGAGGAGAAGTCGATCTATGGCAATCAATCCTGATCCTCCTTGATCTGAGGTTGCAAATGCCTTAACAGACCAGGTGCTCAGGAACAGCAGCAGCAGAAGGCCCTTGCTTCCACCTCCTGCATGTGAGCTCCCTAAGGCACCTGGTGGGCCACTGCAAGTAGCAGAGTGCTGGACTAGATGGACTCTGGCCTGATCTTTCTTATGTTCTTAATGTTGACCTAAGGAAATGATCATTTTAGTCTAAAAGGAGACAACGTTCAACATTTGCCAACTGGTCCACTGACGTACACGGTGTTCAGTGACTGGATATATTTCTGCTTTCTTATTTGTGATAATTAGATTTTTGAAAAAAGACACAGTGTAGGTTCTTAATCTTCCTCAAATAAAAAAAACAACTATTACCAGTGAAGCATTTTGCATCTTTTGGGGATTGTTGTTACAGTGTTTGAGAATGGCCACCCTATTGCTTCTCAATCATCTCCTATCCAAGCCAAACATGACCAGCTCCTTCAATCCTCCTTTAGCGGACTTGGTCTCCAGACTCCTCACCACCTATGTTGTCCTCCTTGCTAGGTGTAATGTTGTACTTTTGGCAATATGAACACAAACAGGTGTGCGGCGTGAAACTATGGCAAGAATTTGCTGGCAAGAACTTTGGCAAGAATTTGCTGGCACCGCATTCTGTTATGGACTTTTGCGGTTTGCATTCTGCTGTTTTTGATACATAGCACTGAATAAGGAATCTAGCTTCTTATGAACTATACCTCTTTATATTTAGGATTTGTGATGCATCTTAGTACATTATCATGTAAAATTGTACCAATAGTTTAAGAACTTATGTCAATAAGACACATTTGAGTTTTTGAGACGTTAGTAGATTATTTATTTGACTATAATTGTTTATGTTTTCACTACCAGCCAGTCGGTGTGCTGCGCAAGGTTAATTAGTACTTTTGGCAATAACCGTGGGAGATCTAAATATTCCCTATCAACAAAGATGTGTCCTCCTGTAGACACAGGCCAGCTTCTCAGCATCCTTCCTATACAGTGGTGCACACAACTAGAATGACAATATAATATTGATATGTATCCACTTTAGACTCCAGTGTGTTGCTTCTTTCCCTCTCTTTTGACTAGGTCCACACCTTTCTACAAGGAATTATCTTCAACAACTCAGCTGGAGAAAGATTGTCATTCAATGATAAATGGGAAATGGAGGGTGGGTTTGAAATAAGGAATCTGGTCACATTCCCAAATGAGTCCTTCCAGTTGGTAAAAATCGGAAGAGTCAATCCCAGCGCTCCTGAAGGTCAAGAATTAATAATTCATGAGAACATGATCGTTTGGCAACTCACATTTAACGAGGTACCCATTTTAGCTCAACAGGACTCTACTCTTCAGGTTTCTAGCTCAGGGTCTTCCCCCCCTTTAAATTCATTATTATTTCTTGCCCCCCCCTCTCTTGTTGATCACACTCATTGGTCAACACAGGCCAGAGTCTGCTTTCGAGGACTAACAAGATAATGTTAAGTGGCCAAACCCCTGCATTATTCACACCATTTGAAACTGACCGCCTGTTTTCCAGATATATGAGAAAGTGGCAAATATGTTTCATGATGCCCTCACGAAAGTTTGGTAGATTCGCCCAAGTTACAGAAAGCCATTTGTCTGGCATGAGACATTGCGTGCAGTCAATTTGCTGCCTGGCCCAAGGAATAAGATGATCGGTGGAGATGATTAATTTTCCTGATTCAAGGAAGAAATGATGATAGATGTAGATGATGAAGATAAAATTTGTGCTGTAATAGAAGAAGGATACACGGACTGTAGGGAGCAGAACATTGAGTCTTGTTCCCTGGTTGCTTCATATTTCATCCACGGGCCAATAACATTGAATGTGCCCCATCCCGAATTCATTTTCTATTTTTCATAGGTGGCCCCCCTTTCTGTGTGCAATGATTACTGCCACCCTGGCTATCACAAGGAAAAGAAGGAGGGGGAGAAATTTTGCTGCTATAGCTGTGCTCCTTGCCCAGAGGGGAAGATTTCGAGTCAAAAGGGTAGGTGACGGAAAGCATCGGCATTCAGGGTCAATTCAAATGATTTGTTGGGCTCATTCCGCACATGCCGAATAATGCACTTTCAAACTGCTTTCAGTGCTCTTTGAAGCTGTGCGGAATAGCAAAATCCACTTGCAAACAGTTGTGAAAGTGGTTTGAAAACACATTATTTTGCGTGTGTGGAAGGGGCCTTGGAGAAATTATGATGAAACTGAAGATCATTTGGCCTACCTGCCCCCAACTCTCTCTCAGTGAAGGTCACGTTTTAGTCAGGTCCAAGTAGATTCAAACCCTGTCTCTTCTGAACAACTTCTGTGATGGTCCTTGTTTATCTTTTTCAGATAAGGATGATTGCATCAAGTGCCCAAGTAGTCAGTATCCAAGCAAGGACCAAGACAGATGCATCCCCAAAACAATCAGCTTCTTGTCTTTCGAAGATCCTTTAGGAATCAGTTTGGCCTCTGCAGCATTTTCTTTAGCACTTATCACACTGGCGGTGTTAGGAACGTTCATTAAGCACAAAGAGACCCCCATCATCAAAGCCAACAACCGGGACATCTCCTACATACTTCTCATCGCGCTCCTCCTCTGCTTCCTGTCCTCATTGCTATTCCTTGCAAAACCAAGGACTTTGACCTGCCTCTTCCGACAATCGGTTTTCGGCATCGTCTTCTCAGTGGCTGTTTCCTGTGTGCTGGCCAAAACCATCACTGTGGTTGTGGCTTTCATGGCCACCAAACCAGGAGCCAACATAAGAAAATGGGTGGGGAAAAGACTGACTAACTCGGTTGTCCTCGCCTGCTCCCTCATCCAAGCAGGCATTTCGGTGGTGTGGCTAGCAACCTCCCCACCGTTCCCAGATTTTGACACGATGTCTCTGACTGAAGAAGTCATTCTAGAATGTAATGAAGGGTCGGCCCTGATGTTCTACATTGTCCTGGGTTATATGGGACTTTTGTCCATCATCAGCTTGACTGTAGCTTTCCCAGCCAGGAAGTTGCCAGACAGTTTCAATGAAGCCAAGTTCATCACCTTCAGCATGATGATCTTTTGCAGTGTGTGGTTGTCTTTTGTGCCAACCTACCTGAGCACCAGAGGCAAATCCATGGTGGCTGTGGAGATCTTCTCTATCTTGGTGTCCAGTGCTGGCTTACTAGGCTGTATCTTTTCCCCTAAATGCTATATTATTGTGTTGAGACCTGAGCTGAACAGAAGAGAGCAATTAATAAGGTTAAACTATAGCAAGTGTGGTGATTCATAATGTCTCTATCTTCTTTCATAGGAGACACTGTGACTATGCCAACAGTCTGGACAATCTAGCCTTTTGCTCACACTCTAAGTAAACATCTGTAGAGCCTTCCTTGGTATTCTCTCATCCAAGTAAAAACCCCACTTAGCTTCTGAGATCTGACAAGATTTGACTAGAAAGCCAGATTGGGGTAGTGGTAAGGAGTGGTGGACTCTGATCTGGAAAACTGGGTTTGATCCCCCGCTCCTCCAACTGAGCAGCAGACTCTTATCTGGTGAATTAGATTTGTTTCCCTACTCCTCCAAGATGAAGCCTCCTGGATGACCTTGGGCTGGACACACATCTTTCAGTCCCACCTACTTCAGAAGGTGCCTATTGCGGGAAGAGGAAGAAAAGGAGTTTGTAAGCCACCTTGAGTCTCCTTACAGAAAGACAGGGTATAAATCCAGACTCTTCTTCTTCTGTACCATGTCACCTTCCTCCCCCAAGCCGATTTATCCTTTCTGAACTCTCAAGGAGCAGATGCATCTGACTGCATGGAGAGTGACAGTGAGTTGGGTTTATGCTGTTTTTAAGTAGTATAAACTCTTAATGGCCTTTTTCTTCTGAAAATCTCTTTGCCTGAGGAGGAAGAAGGGCCACCTGGTGGCAGCAGAGATCAAAAAAATGACCAGCCAAAGCCTGTGGTTTAAAAATTCACCTGGAAAAGAAGATACGCATTTATCAAATTAGCAAGTTAAATCTCACTACTTCTCTCCAGGTGCTGTCTATGGAATCATTGGAGCAGCAGTGGCGTAGGAGGTTAAGAGCTCGTGTATCTAATCTGGAGGAACCGGGTTTGATTCCCAGCTCTGCCGCCTGAGCTGTGGAGGCTTCTCTGGGGAATTCAGATTAGCCTGTGCGCTCCCACACACGCCAGCTGGGTGACCTTGGGCTAGTCACAGCTTCTCGGAGCTCTCTCAGCCCCACCTACCTCACAGGGTGATTGTTGTGAGGGGGGGAAGGGCAAGGAGATTGTAAGCCCCTTTGAGTCTCCTGCAGGAGAGAAAGGGGGGATATAAATCCAAACTCCTACTCCTCCTCCTCCTCATTGCAGCAACCTAGCTTGGTAGATTAGGCTGAGGGAAGGGGTCATGGTATCACTTACACAGGAAGGTAGAGAAGAAGAAGAAGAGTTGGATTGATATCCCCCCTTTCTCTCCTATAGGAGACTCAAAGGGGCTTACAATCTCCTTTCCCTTCCCCCCTCACAACAAACACCCTGTGAGGTGGGTGGGGCTTCCAATAAAGCCTTACACTATGAAGGTTTGCCCGGTTTCTGTGGGGGACACGACGGCCCTTTCTGCCCAGACACTTTAAAGAATTTTGAGGCAGGAAATAAAATGTCTCCTCCGAGGAGTTCCACATGGTATTTAATCCCAAAACATTTCATTTAAGGTGCCACTCCTTGCCTGCAGAAGCCCCTTGTCCTGTTTTTGCAGCATTTCAGAGCATTTTTGTGATGGGAGGGGGGTGTTAATCTTTGCAACATTGGCTACAGAAGAAGAAGAGTTTGGATTTATATCCCCCTTTCTCTCCTGTAGGAGACTCAAAGGAGCTTACAATCTCCTTGCCCTTCCCCCCCTCACAACAAACACCCTGTAAGGTGGGTGGGGCTGAGAGAGCTCTGGAAAGCTGTGACTAGCCCAAGGTCACCCAGCTGGCATTTGTGGGAGTGCACAGGCTAACCTGAATTCCCCAGATAAGCCTCCACAGCTCAGGCGGCACAGCGGGGAATCAAACCCAGTTCCTCCAGATCAGAATGCACCTGCTCTTAACCACTATGCCACTGCTGCTCTACAGAAGACTAAGGAAATCACATCATGAGGCTGCGAAGTGTAGAAACGCTGATTTGTCCATGCACTGGGCAAAAACCAGGGGAAAAAAAACAGAAAATGGCAGCCAGGAATCATTTCAAGTGTGAACAAAAATCATGTTATATGGAGGGGGATTTAAAATGTTTTAAAAACGTTTTAAGTGACTTGTGTGGAAACAGTCAATGTGAAAATAACAGCAAATTAGACCTAACTACAAACTAGATAGATATGAATCAAGAATTAAACTGTCCATCTCTTTATGTCCCCCCAATTGAAGAAACTTTATTTGTTTGGGTTTTTTTATAGGCCACCCTTACCTGGGTGGCTTACAATGAAAATGATTGCAATGATAAAATCAACAAAATCAATATGTATATTTTCAGAGCATCATGGTGTCATTTATAGTACCTGTGGGGTAAGCACATCAGTACTGCCCCCTTCATAAACTGACCAATTCATAAATGAAATCCAGGAGGGGAAAAAAGGGAGGAAAGGGATATGGAGGTCTGCTAAAAGGATACCATTGTGTCATGACCCTCTAGTGTCTTAGCCTGGGTCCTGCCATATTTCTGTCTACTGAATGCTTGCTGCCATATGTCTGTCTACTGAATGCTTACTGCTTAAACAGATTCTCCCTGACAGTGGACAGTGCAGAAACTAAACAGGTAGAAGGGAGGGAAATAAAGTGTCTCTTGTCTGTTGTGTTCATATGAGAGCGCCTCAAATCTGGGATTGCACAAAAGGATTGTGGGTTTAGCAATTTCCAAAAATCCCTGGTTGAGGGGAGTAAAATGGGCCAAACTCGTTTTGCGAACTGGATCTGTGCAAAGTCCCCCACCCTCAACAATGTATATAACATCCTGCAGCCGTTCTATTTCTTCTATGGAATTTACTGTGGAATTTACTGGTTCTCCTGTGGAATTTACTGGTTCACAAAAGGTGCTTGTTCACAAAACTTTGATCTAAGTTACTGTTGATTTGGGTCTGATGTAGTTGAAATTTTCAGAAATATTTTTTGGTCTTAACATGTGGTGATTGAGTTGTATGACAGCAGTATTGCTTTAATTATTAAAAATTGTGAGTAACTTGAACAAATAAAATGTATTTTCTTTTCTTTTTTCTTTTTTCCGTCCCCTTTTTCCTTTTCCAATTTACTCATGATCCACCCAAGAACTGAACTGTGTTGTTCATCCCCACCCACCTCAACTGACAGGAAAATTGGAAAGCAAGAGCTAAAAACCTGCAGTTTCGTACAGCAAAAGAAGTTAGTGCAAGTCGCTTTCTGCTGATATCCCTCGGGACTTACACGGGCTGCAGAACTCTTTTAATTAACCCAAGAAGACTTTTGGACCTTGTGGGACGTTCAGCTCAAAAGGGAACAGACCTGCAAACTTAATTAATTGACTTGGGAGTTAATCAGTACTGAGAAGTTTTGAAGACATGGCAACAAACTTTTTGGTGCCCGCAAAAGGGGAAATAGCAATTAAGCGCAGCTTTGTAGGTGTTTGCAGATAATAGAAGCAGAGAACAACTTCCCCAGGAGGTCCAAATGGGAAAATGCATTTGTGAAATAGAGCCATGAAGTGAGGCATTAATTGAAAATCAGTTGTATTAAAAAAGATACACTAGTATAGGAATAACACAGGCTCCACTTCAAATTTCCAGGAAAGTTCTAATCTAAGATTGGCAACCTGAGCCATATCTCAGCTCCATTGTCCATGTGTTATGTGTCCAAAACAGTATACAGTAGGACCTTTATTAGGCATATTATATAAAACACTACAGACAATATAATCATAACAACAAATACAAAGTAATGGAATATCCAGTATCCAAATTATATTGAAAACTATGTATACGAGTCCTCGAGAAGACAACATAAGAACATAAGAACATAAGAACTAGCCTGCTGGATCAGACCAGAGTCTATCTAATCCAGCACTCTGCTACTCGCAATGGCCCACCAGGTGCCTTTGGGAGCTCACATGCAGGATGTGAAAGCAATGGCCTTCTGCTGCTGCTGCTCCTGAGCACCTGGTCTGCTAAGGCATTTGCAATCTCAGATCACTTAGATATACTTAGATCCTTAGATCAGCTTATTAAGATCAGATTTGTTTAAATTATCATCTTTCAGCAATCACTTCAGCTAAAATCCTCGTATGTCTGACAAAATATTTATTTTATTTATTTTTATTTTTATTAATTAGATTTTTATACCGCCCTATTCCTGGCAGATCAACTGTTTATATATTATACCGCCCTATCCTTGGCGGATCCCTGGCAGATCAACTAATTTACATCAGATTTGTTAAAAATATTGTCTTTCGTTTATCTTAAAAATATTGTCTTAAAAATATTGTATTTCGTTTATCACAAAAAAGTGTCCAAAACATTATATGCTCTAATCATATGATCTGCCTTTCCTTTTGCTTTGAGGAAGTCACAATAATAGCTAAAAAGCCCCCCGGGGATCGGGCGGTATATAAATTGAAAAAATAAATAAATAAATAAATAAAAAACTGAATGAAATAATAAATCTCTCGTCTCTCCATCCCTCCTGCCGAAAAGGCTGCCTGCCATTCACATTTATTTAACCAAATGTTGGAAAGAACATCTTTAAAAATAAAAAAAATCTTGGGAAATCAGAATAGAAAATGTGAAATTACACGATCACCCTCAAGAGGAAAGAAAAATAAGGCTAACACAAAATGATCGTGGTGGTATTCTGTGCTTCCCAAAAACGTATTTTGCACTAATCTGAAAGCATTGTTGACTTCAGCACTTGTTTGTTTCTTTTTTGAAAGTTTCGTAAACAACAACAGGAAGTCAAGGTCTGCTTTTCAAGGCGTCACTTCAGGGATCTCGGTTTATTCTTGAACTCTGCAGTTACGCCTGTGAAATGGCCAGCTGCCGAGCCGGCATCATCATTTGAATGTTGAGTGTCAGAAACTGGCAGCTGAACCCGAAAGCCTTTGATGCATGACCAACCAGGATGCTGCGAATGTTGAGCAAGGCAACGGTTCTTGAGCAGGATTCTAAAGGGCGTGATGCTAGCTTTGTGCTGGCCATAGGTTGATTTAAAATTAGTTCAGTCCATGGATAGAGACTGTGTAGATTACAGTATCCCTGGATTTGTTGTTTAACCGATAAACAGCCTTCTGCTGTATTGTCGAAGGCTTTCACAGCTGGATTTCACTGGTTCTGGTGGGTTTTCCGGGCTGTGTGGCCGTGGTCTGGTGGATTTGTTCCTAACGTTTCGCCTGCGTCTTGTGGCTGGCATCTTCAGAGGGGTATCACAGAAAACACAGCGTGTAACAGACTTCCCTCTGTGATACACCTCTGAAGAGGTCAGCCACAGACGCAGGCGAAACGTTGGGAACAAGATCCACCAGACCACGGCCACACAGCCCGGAAAACCCACCTGAACCAGTCTTCTTCTGGTCTGTTCAACACTCTAAGCCCATCAATGAGGTTGACAGAAACTTTGTTCTGGCCCCGTTATGAAGGAGCAGTGGTGGGATCCAAAAATTTTAGTAACAGGTTCCCATGGTGGTGGGATTCAAACAGTGGCGTAGCGCCAATGGGGCTGGGTGGGGCACTACGGGGGCATGGCCAAGCATTCCGGGGCGGGGCATTCCTGGGCGGGGCTGTGGCAAGGACGCAGCCGCTGCACCGGTCCTTGGGTGGGAAACGAATGCACGCAGGCGCAGGCTGCCACGCACGCCGGTGCACCTCCTGCTAGACTGCTTCAAGTTCTGCGCGCTACTGCTGAGAGGAGGGGCGTAACTAAGGCAAAAATCACGTGGCAAAATCACCAATTAGTCACCCCCTCTCGGCACATGCAAATAATTAGTAACCTACTCTCGGGAACCTGTGAGAACCTGCTGGATCCCACCTCTGTGAAGGGGGCAGTAACACAGAACATGATGCACAGTTTCTGCAGTTTTCAACTTGCAAAAACATTCACTATGAGGTGCTTTGGGGCCTCTTCTATCCCTCAAAGTGGAAGGCGAGTAATGGCAAACTACCTCTGAATGTCTCTTGCCTTGAAAACATTCCGGGTTTGCCATAAGCCAGCTGTGACTTGATGACAAAAACCAAACAGCATGTCTGACAAGGCCGCCATTGGTCTAGTGTACCTTGGGTTTTTTTCCTTTGCTTCTCTTTTCCACCTCTATGGGACACTCTTCATTTTATACGAGAACATTTTACAGTCCAAAGCACCCTTTAAAGCATTTTGGACCTGCTGATTCCGCAGACTGTAAACAAAGGGGGTCATGAGAGGGCACAGGAAATTGTTGAGAACCGCCACAACTTTGTTGAAATTGTGCCCGCCACCTTCCACTGGCGTGACATACATCGATATGCAGGTGCCGTAGGTGATGGTGACCACAGTTACATGGGCAGCACAGGTGGAAAAAGCTTTCTGCCTACCTGCTGCAGTCGGGATGTGGAGAACTGTGTCAATAATCCTCACATAAGAGACTGTGGTGACTGCTAACGTCCCTAGTAGAGAAAACACAGCAGAAAGTAAGCCAATGAGTTCAAGGAAGAAGAAGAAGAAGAAGAAGAGTTTGGATTTATATCCCCCCTTTCTCTCCTGCAGGAGACTCAAAGGGGCTTACAATCTCCTTGCCCTTCCCCCCTCACAACAAACACCCTGTGAGGTAGGTGGGGCTGAGAGAGCTCCGAGAAGCTGTGACTAGCCCAAGGTCACCCAGCTGGCGTGTGTGGGAGCGCACAGGCTTATCTGAATACCCCAGATAAGCCTCCACAGCTCAGGCGGCAGAGCGGGGAATCAAACCCGGTTCCTCCAGATTAGATACATGAGCTCTTAACCTCCTACGCCACTGCCGCTTATCTCCACAGTGAAGTTGATGTAAAGGCCTGCTGTCACAGAAGAAATGATCAATGACATTTGGGCCACAGCAGGGAAGCTGAGTGGTGTATATGATTTGACCAAAAACCAAGAAGAAGCCTCCTGCCCAAGATGAGAGCACCAACAGGGCGCAGAAGCGATCGTTCATGATGGTGGTGTACCGCAGAGGGTGGCAGATGGCCATGTACCTGTCAAACGACATCACCGTCAGCAAGAAGAAATCAGTGGTGCCCAAAAAGAAATACACAAAGGTCTGGCTTACGCAGCCAACTAAAGAGATCTGTTTCCTGCCCGTGGCCAGGTTAATCATGGTTGTTGGTATGACAGCAGTGGTGTATCCGATTTCCAAGATGGCGTAATTTTGGAGGAAGAAATACATGGGGGTTCGGAGATGGGAATCCACCAAAGTAAGGAAAATAATGAGCAGGTTTCCTGTGACGGCAATAAGGTACATGATTAAGAAAAGCACAAAGAGAAAGATTTCTAGTTTGCGGTTCTCAGTGAATCCGAGAAGTAAGATCTCTGTGATCTTGGTCTGGTTCTTCATAATGATGTGTGTTTTTTAGCCATAAACTGTGTGTGTGTGTGTGTGGGGGGGAAGTTTTGGAAACAAATCAGTCTTTCAGAAACAGGGTTATTTCTAGACTAGACCAACGAACCACCTTGATCAGCAATATGTTTATAGGAAAAATACTAGGAGGACCCTCCAACCATCACTACTCTTAACTTTTCTCAACCGTAAGGAGTCTCAAAGCAGCTTGCCAGCTCTCCCCCTTCCCCACCCCTCAGCAGATACCTTGTGAGGTTGGTGAGGCTGAGAGAGCTCAAGGAGAACTGAGACTGGCCCAAGGTCAACCAGCAGGCTTCAGGTGGAGGAATGGGGAAAAAGCAGTTCACCAGATTAAAGCCTGCAGCTCATATGGAAGAGAGGAGACTCAAACCTGGTCTTCCAGATGAGAGTAACAAGAATGATTGAGGGATTGGAGCACCTTATGAGGAGAGGCTGCAGCGTTTGGGACTCTTTAGTTTGGAGAGGAGACGTCTGAGGGGGGATGTGATTGAAGTCTATCAAATAATGCATGTGGTAGAAAATGTTGACAGAGAGAAGTTTTTCTCTCTTTCTCACAATACTAGAACCAGGGGGCACACATTGAAAATGCTGGGGGGAAGAATTAGGACGAATAAAAGGAAAAAAATTCTTCACGCAACGTTTGGAATATGCTTCCACAGGAGGTGGTGATGGCCACTAACCTGGATAGCTTTAAAAGGGGCTTGGACAGATTTATGGAGGAGAAGTCGATCTATGGCTACCCATCTTGATCCTCCTTGATCTCAGATTGCAAATGCCTTAGCAGACCAGGTGCTCGGGAGCAGCAGCAGCAGCAGCAGGCCATTGCTTTCACATCCTGCATGTGAACTCCCAAAGGCACCTGGTGGGCCACTGCGAGTAGCAGAGGGCTGGACTAGATGGACTCTGGTCTGATCTAGCAGGCTTTTCCTTATGTTCTTATGAGTGCTAGCTCTTGAAGGTTTTTGTCAAAAATGTCATTCTAAATGCTACCCTGACTGTGTTACATCCGAAAAGGAGCCCAATACCAAATGTCCACAATAGATTTGATTTCACTGCCTACTCGATTTCTTTTAGACACCACTGCATTTTACGTGAAAGATGGGGCCTCAGAAAAAAAGGCCAGTTTGATGTACATAAAAATAAACACAGCATGCAAAAGCTTACCCTGATTAGGCATCAATTTCAGCAATCTCTTTCTTCACACTAGCAACCAGCCTGCCTTTCCAGGGCTTCCCTCTATGGCAGGGGTCTCCAAACTACGGCCCGGGGGCCAAATGTGGCCCACTGAAGGCATTTATCCGGCCTGCCAGGCATGGCGGCGATGTGCAGTGGGGGCTCGAGGGAGAGGAGGAACCGGCCCCAGCGGCTGTTGATTGCAGTTACATGATGGCACCCCCAAATCTCCATGAATTTTCTGACCCAGAGTTGGAAACCTTACATGTGGCAACTCCTGCTCCACCCTTCCCTCTCAGCTACTCCATGTGTTGCTCTCAGGCTTTCTGTTCTGCCTCACTCCCATTGGCATCAGCCAGGCTGGTGAATCGCTCGCTGGCTGCTAGGGAGGAAGGACCCAGGAAGATACCTAATCCTGGGTTAGATGGAATGCTTCATTGGGAAAGTTCTGCTTTTTTTAACAGGGGAAGGTATCCCAACAATATTTGGAGCCCACCCTGTACTTGACACACTTTGGTCACTGTTCTAAAAATAGACCATGACAGAAAGGCTGAAAGGTGAAATCAAACATTTTGCAATCATTTGTGCATAGGAATTTGTTCATAGTTTTTTTTAGCCCGCCCCTCCAACAGTCTGAGGGACAGTGAACTGGCCCCCTGTTTTAAAAGTTTGGGGACCCCTGTTCTATGGCTTCCTTCCCAGTCAATGGATCTGGAAATCCCTTCCTTTTGTAAGATGATGTACATCTCAGCAGAACTTCATAGCTAATGGCTCCTTTCAGTGTTTTGACCTCTGGGGAGTGTGCAGGCGTCACCCAGTGGAATTGCATCATTCCAAATCCATTGCCTTCAATATACTTAGCAGTGGCGTAACACCAATGGGAAAGGGGGGGTGCGACGCCCCGGGCATGTGCTGGTGCAGGGGTATGGCCAGAGCATGGAGGGGGTGTGGCAGGGGTGCAGGGCACGTGCGTGCCCTGGGCGCAGTTTCCCCTCGCTCCACCCCTGATACTTAGAAAAGGGTAAATCCAATTAATCAAAGATAACAAATCTAAAAGCATAATTTCTCACTGGGACTCTCTTATCCAGGCTACATTGTCAAGTATTTCTAGGAAATTTTGGGCAATAGTATCTGGCGATTTGCATCCGAGTATTAACCCCATGTCTAGTATTCCTGCATGTGTGTGGTACTTATATTTCCAAAAGCTATTTATGTAATGCTGAGAGGGATAGGTCAATACCCCAAGACCGAGTCCAATTTCAGGATACGCCTAAGGGGGCACGAATCATTGTGGCGGAGGTCAGGGTGTGGATCGACCAACTCAAGTTGCGCAAATATCCAGGCCTGGATGCACTGTCTCCAATTCTATTTAAAATGAACATAGAATGGTGGGCTTTGTAAATTTTAGAAACTGGTATTGAAAGTGGTACTGTCAAGTTTTGTGCATGCCTGTTTTACTGTGTTATCTAAAAGTTACCATGTTGTACTTGTAAATGTTGAATAGATGCTGAGCTGCACTGG
>NC_059439.1:35563462-35588462 GCF_021028975.2 Sphaerodactylus townsendi
AGGGCCACTGCGAGTAGCAGAGAGCTGGACTAGATGGACTCTGGTCTGATCCAGCTGGCTCTTTCTTATGTTCTTAAGGCCATTGCTTTCACCTCCTGCATGGGAGCTCCCAAAGGCACCTGGTGGGCCACTGCGAGTAGCAGAGTGCTGGACTGGATGGACTCTGGTCTGATCCAGCAGGCTCTTTCTTGTGTTCTTATGTATCTGCTGGGCACCGATACAGTGGCTGCATGGCTTACAGGAAATGTTGACTAGAAGGGACCTTAAGGGTCATTTAGCACAAACCCCCTGTACTACCTTTCTTTCTCCGCCGCTCCCCCAAAGAAAGGCAAAAACCCTCCAGGATCCCTGGCCAATTTGGCCTTCCTTCCTGATCCCAAAGTGGTGATCGGCATTACCTGGGCTTTTAAGGAAGGGTCCCAACACAGACTCCCTCTGCCTAAGTTCACAGTATCAGCATGGCTGTCAGATGGCTACCTAGCCCCTGCTTAAAAACCTCCAAAAGATCAAAGGATCCCTTATGAAAGGATGATAAGGATCACCTGGCCAACCCCTTCAGTCCTCTTATTTGTGAGCAAAGGAGCAGCAGTGGCGTAGGAGGTTAAGAGCTCGTGTATCTCATCTGGAGGAACCGGGTTTGATTCCCAGCTCTGCTGCCTCAGCTGTGGAGGCTCATCTGGGGAATTCAGATTAGCCTGTGCACTCCCACACACGCCAGCTGGGTGACCTTGGGCAAGTCACAGCTTCTCAGAGCTCTCTCAGCCCCACCTACCTCACAGGGTGTTTGTTGTGAGGGGGGAAGGGCAAGGAGATTGTAAGCCTCTTTGAGTCTCCTGCAGGAGAGAAAGGGAGGATATAAATCCAAACACTTCTCCTCTTCTTCTTCTTCTTTTCCTTCTTCTTCTTCTTCTTTTTCTTCGAGGCCAGCTGCTCAAATGGGGAACAATTGGATAGATTTCTGTTGAGGTTTGGCTTGGAGAATGATGGAGAAAGCTCCCAGAAGGCTCTCGGCTTCCCCGAGCTGACTGGTGGAAAGCTAGTTATACCACCTGCTTTCCCAGCTCATAGACTGGTAGGGAGCTATGCAAGCCTCTCCCAGCAAAGAGATAGCCATCAGAAGAACTAATTACTTCCCCATAGCCTGGATTCCCAAAGCTGGACTCTCAGAGCTGTGCATATATCCAAGTTGACCACTGGCTTCCAGGCAGAGCCTCTGTGGTCGCTTCCAACATTTCCAGGAATAGCACGTCCCATTCCAGACCATGCTAGACAGCCTAGTGCCGTGGTGGTGAACCTATGGCACGGGTGCCAGAGGTGGCACTCAGAGCCCTCTCTGTGGGCACGCGCACACAGAGTTCGTCATGGGGGGTGGAAAATTGATCCCCCCCACACACATATCTAGACTGGCCTGGGCTACTGGGCACAACGTGTAGGTAACCCTGTTAAGTGCTGTTAAACCCCACTGATTTTCATGGGAAGAACTAAAGTGCAATCCTTTACCTGGGAATCGGCTCAGTTGCTGGCAATGGGGCTTGCTTCTAAACCCTCCTAGGGTTGTGATTCACCCATTCAAAGCGTTGCACGGTTGCTTCAAAGCAAAGCCACTGACTACCAGCAAGCTTACTCCCGAGTAATGCGTGCCTTGGAGTCAACTGTTTTTTCTAAACTAAAACCTGAGTTTTCAGGTTAGGCACTTTGCGATAGATAAGTGGGTTTTGGGTTGCAGTTTGGGCACTCGGTCTCGAAAAGGTTTGCCATCACTGGCCTAGTGCATTCCCAGAGCTTAATTTCAAGGCCTGCACACTACTGCTGAGTGCTGGCCTTTCCCGAATTTGAGAGAAGGGTTTCTCCTGGGAGTCTGCATGCCTCCCAGTTAAAATTTCCAGGTCCCTCCAGACTACAGTGGGGGTGGGGGTGGGGGATTGGATCGTCAGGTCCAGTTTGGGAAACCCCTAGAGGTATGGAAGTGGTGCCTGGGAAACGCAAAGATCTCAGGAGCAGCAGTGGCGTAGTGGTTAAGAGCAGGTGCATTCTAATCTGGAGGGACCAGGTTTGATTCCCCGCTCTGCCACTTGAGCTGTGGAGGCTTATCTGGGGAATTCAGATTATCTGGGCACTTAATTCAGATTATCTGGACTTAATTATCTGGGCACTTAATTCAGATTATCTGGACAGCTTATCTGGGCACTCCAACACATGCCAGCTGGGTGACCTTGGGCTAGTCACCGTTCTTCGGAGCTCTCTCAGTCCCACCCACCTTGCAGGGTGTTTGTTGTGAGGGGGGAAGGGCAAGGAGTTTGTTAGTCCCTTTGAGTCTCCTACAGGAGAGAAAGGAGGGATATAAATCCAAACTCTTCTCTTCTTCTTCAGTGGGGTACAATGCCATCCATTTTCTCCAAGGGAACTGGTCTCTGTATTCTGGAGATGGTCTGTAATTCTGGGGGGTCCCCATGTTCCATCTGGAGTCTGGCACCTCTAATCCCAGGGAAGAGGTAGATTGGGGGTGGGGAGCCCTGCTTTTCCTTAAGCGCTTAGTTGAATTCACAAAGGTCTCCCAGCAAAGTATCTGATTTTAAGAAGGCTGGAGAATATGCACCAACTTTCCCAAAACCAGTGGTGTACAGCCCTAGGGACATGGGGTACCCCATGTCCCCGGGTGCATGCCTTTTGGTCACGTGTGGGGCGCTGGATAGCCACATGACCAAATGGACAGCCCCTCTCCCCTGCCTAGGAGCCGAGCGCGAGTTTCCCTCGCGCCTGGCTTGTAGGCAGTGCAGGGGAGCTGGGGAGCCCCTATTCGCTGCCTAGAAGCTGGGGGCGAGTTTCCCTCACGTCTGGCTTGTAGGCAGCGAAGAGGGGCTGGAGCCCAACTCGCAAGTAACCGGGGCTCCGCATGGGGGGGCCACCCAGAGGGGTTTTTCCTCCGGGCGCCATTTGGCCCCGGTACGCCTCTGCCCAAAACTTGAACCTTTCTGGAAGAAAAATAGTACCCAGATGAACTGAGGTTCAATAAGACACTAGGCTGTTTTCGGGATAAAAGTGGCAGTTTGGTCGCACATTCTCCGGCAGAAGTCAGAGCAGCATCCCCCCGTATTGTAAAGCAGCCTGATTCACTGGGAGCATTTTAAACCCTTAATTAAGTGCCCCTTCCGTCAAAACTATTATTATCTGTACCGGGAAACAGAGTACGTTGATAAAATAGCATTTGCATTGCTCTAGATGCCTGTTCTCAAGACTTGCCTTTTTTGTAAAGTTGCACCTGCCCAGAGGAGTATCTAAAGAAAATGTAGCTTGGTGCAAAATCTGAGTTTTCTACAGCCACACACACACACACACACACACACACACACACACACACACACACACACACACACACACACACACACACAACACAACACATATGGGTAGCCACCCTCCCCCACCATGACCAAACAACTTTTTTGCACCAGGTCTTGAAGTCAGTGTATGGACCCGGGGGGGGGGGGGGAGGAGGAGGAGGAGGAGGAGTGTGGGGCCGATTTTCCGCTCCCCATGTGACTAAAAGGCCACAGCCCGGGGAAATTTGACCCCAAATGTGCCCCTGGGCGGTACACTCCTGCACCTGCCATTCTCTTTCCCATTCCTAAAGATCTCAAAGACCTATATTCTTTTAGATAAACAGCCAATCAGGTGATTCCTTCCCCCCCCCCCCCCCCCCCCAATAATACTACTCAATAAAGAAACATCCTATGCAGCTCCAGCAGAGTTCGGCCCTTCAGTGAGACTCTGGCTGCTCCGTGTTTCTCAGTGGTGGACAGAACACATTTCAAAGCATAATAGATCTAGATGGTTTTTTTAGCTCAGTAATGGATGCTGGGTTAGAGATAAGCTAAAGAGGTGCCAGAGAGACTCTGGGGTCCCCCACATGCTAGTAACATTTGCTCAAGATCTAAACTCTTCCTCACTCAGCAGGCACTTACACATTTGATGTTTCAGCAATGAATGATAAAGCACTGGTTTTTAGCTGTCACTCATGCGTATCGATTCTTGGTCATCCTGTTCCGTCTGAAAACAGAAGGCGTCAGAAATGGAGGAATATGTTTTCCATGGCCCACTTCCTCCAACCTACCAACTTCTCCTCAACCCCACTGAGCAATGCTTCCCGAAGTCCCATGGGAAGATCTCCCCTCTGAAACGCTTTCATTTTGAAACGGGGCCCTATCAGGGCATGACCCCAATGGCTTCTGGTTCCAATACACCTTTCACCCTAACGTGATGTTAGAAAGCACCAAGAACTAAAATATCTGCATCTGATGGCCTCATCTGATCAGGCAGCAGTAGAGTCACCCATCTGAGAAACAAGACCAATCCAAATGATGAATAATTACGTCTTCCTTTTGCAACAAGGCCCTGGTTCCCTTTCTTTTGGCTAATCAATCAAGGCCAAACAGTTAACACCTTCTAAAAGAGTAGTTCTCAACCTGGGGGGCGGGACCCCTTTGGGGGTCGAACGACCCTTTCACAGAGGTCGCCTAAGACTCTCCGCATCAGTGTTCTCCATCTGTAAAATGGATAAATGTTAGGGTTGGGGGTCACCACAACATGAGGAACTGTATTAAAGGGCCGCGGCTTTAGGAAGGTTGAGAACCAGGGGGCATTCATTGAAAATGCTGGGGGGAAGAATTAGGACTAATAAAAGGAAACACTTCTTCACACAACGTGGGATTGGTGTTTGGAATATGCTGCCGCAGGAGGTGGTGATGGCCACTAACCTGGATAGCTTTAAAAAGGGCTTGGACAGATTTATGGAGGAGAAGTCGATCTATGGCTACCAATCTTGATCCTCCTTGATCTCAGATTGCAAATGCCTTAGCAGACCAGGTGCTCAGGAGCAGCAGCAGCAGCAGAAGGCCATTGCTTTCACCTCCTGCATGTGAGCTCCCAAAGGCACCTGGTGGGCCACTGCGAGTAGCAGAGTGCTGGACTAGATGGACTCTGGTCTGCTCCAGCAGGCTAGTTCTTATGTTCTTATGTTCTTAACCAATGTTCTAAAACTTTCCATCCTTGTGTTTTCTTGTTCTTCTTGCCCAGTTTCTCCAGGTCCCCCTTCTCTTTTCCCCCTCATTTTACGCCCTGAGAGCATCCCAAGCAGCGGACTTGTCACCATCGGGTGCCTGGCAAAAGACGTTGTGCCTCCCGTGATCAGTTTCACCTGGGACCATCAGAATGTCAGCATCAACCCGGATTCCATCAAGCAGTTCCCTTCCGTTTTCAACCCAGTGGGGACTTTCAGCTCCAGCTCGCAGGTGGTCATCTCTGCCCACGACTGGTGGAACTTCCAGCCATTCTATTGCCGGGCTAATAACACCAATGGAAACGGAGTCGTACAAGTCGTCCGTCCGAGTAAGTTAACTTGTTTTGATTCCTCCTATTCGACCAGCGGTACCGCCCCATGAACCGAAACGCCATGAAACAGTTCTGGAAAAGAAAAATTCCCAAAGACATCAGAACTCCAGTGTCCCCAAAGCTGCCTTGACAGCCCATTCTGATTGATTTATTATTTTTATGATTATATTAAATATTTTTATTTAAATTTTTATTGTATCATTTGAATTTTACAGTTTATAGTAATTTCCTTCTTCATACATTTTCAAACAATACTTCCCCCCCCCCTTTTCTCCCTCCCCCCATTACTGCAGCAGTGGCGTAGGAGGTTAAGAGCTCGTGTATCTAATCTGGAGGAACCGGGTTTGATTCCCAGCTCTGCCGCCTGAGCTGTGGAGGCTTATCTGGGGAATTCAGATTAGCCTGGGCACTCCCACACACGCCAGCTGGGTGACCTTGGGCTAGTCACAGCTTCTCGGAGCTCTCTCAGCCCCACCTACCTCGCAGGGTGTTTGTTGTGAGAGGGGAAGGGCAAGGAGTTTGTAAGCCCCTTTGAGTCTCCTACAGGAGAGAAAGGGGAGATATAAATCCAAAACTCTTCTTCTTCTTCTTCTTCTTCTTCATAGTTTTGTCACACAAACAGCAGTAAGTTCGTTCTCTGTAGCCTCTTCTCCCATATTTCTTCGTTGACTCGAGCTTCTTTCATCCAGTCCACGTGTATTATCCATATCTTCAAAATTTCATTCTGTTTATCTTGCCACGTCTTATTTTTGGTTAGTATATCGAAAATGTCAAGTGTCACTTGTTCCCAGATATATTCTAACCATCTCTGAAGAGTCTGATGATATTAAATACAGCCTCTCTTTCTGCCTGGAAACCACGAGACAGTTTTCAAAGGCAATTGAAGCATGAACATGCAGGGGTAACAGCTTCTGGCAAGAATTAATGCTTTCACATTCCATCCCACTCTGTAAAATAACCAGCCAGTTCCAAAATTGGTACATCACTCCCTTGCCTTAACACAACAAACAGTGACCGAATTCCAGCTCAGACCAAAACTTCATCTTCATCTACAGGGATTAATATTTTTTTTAAAGAGAGAGTGGGAAGTTTGGCTGGTATCCTTCTGTTCTAGCCTATCCCATAATCACAGGTAAGATGAAGTGGAATTGTGGTTAAGAAAAACCACAAGAAAAGGACATGGTTACTTTGAGCAGCAATTATAACTCAGTAGACAAACGCCTGGGATTTGCAGGCAGAGTGACTCAAGTTCCATCCCTAGAATTTTCATTTCAAGGTAAAAATATTGACTCAATAAAGGAAGGCCTGGCCTTCAGTATAGCCCCTTCCACACATGCAGAATAACGCACTTTCAGTTCGTTTTCAATGCACTTTGCAGCAGGATTTTGCAGTGCGGAATAGCAAAATCCACTTGCGAACAATTGTGAAAGTGGATTGAAAGTGCATTATTCTGCATGCGCAGAAAAGACCATAACATGACATACATAGATAAAAACGTAAGTAAAATTTTTCCTTCGCCTGGAAGCCAAAAGAACTGCTGCTATTAAGATCACACAATATTCATCTAGATCAGGGGTCTTCAAACTATGACCTTCCAGATGTTTATGGACTACAATTCCCAACAGCCTTGCCACTTGGCCATGCTGGCAGCGGCTGATGGGAATTGTAGTCCATGAACATCTGGAGGGCCGTAGTTTACAGAGCCCTGAGCTAGATGGACCAATTGTTAGTATAAGGCAACTTCATTTGTTCATGTTCTTTATAGAAATGAAAATGTGCCCCACACATTCTCTCCTCCTTACTGTATTTTTTGTTAATTTGTTCTGTTCTGGAGGACTGGTGCAGCCCTGGTTTAAATATAGCTCTGGTACCCATAAGTTCCCATGAACATTTCTCCAGAACAGGTCAGACCAAAAAAAAACCCTCCAAGAAGAAGAGATTCCTGGATATCTATAAATCCCTCCACATGAATGTATTTTCACTTGCTACACTCAGATCCACCTGGAGCAGCAGTGGCATAGGAGGTTAAGAGCTCATGTATCTAATCTAATCTGGAGGAACCAGGTTTGATTCCCAGCTCTGCCGCCTGAGCTGTGGAGGCTGATCTGGGGAATTCAGATTAGCCTGTACACTCCCACACACGCCAGCTGGGTGACCTTGGGCTAGTCACAGCTTCTCGGAGCTCTCTCAGCCACACCTACTTCCCAGGGTGTTTGTTGTGAGGGGGGAAGGGCAAGGAGATTGTAAGCCCCTTTGAGTCTCCTGCAGGAGAGAAAGGGGGGGATATAAATCCAAACTCTTCTTCTTCTTCTAATAAATTTTGTTTCCTTTTGCTATTGTCTTTCATCCTTCAGCTTCCTGCCTTCAGCCTGAGATGATCATCCGTGCCCCACGCCTAGAAGATTTTGAGAACTCTAATCCAAACGCCACCATTGTCTGCATGGCGGTTAATTTGCGCACCGCAAGAGCGACAGTCCAGTGGCAGAAGAATGGGCACGTGCTCAACTCTGGCTTCGCCACCACTGGGCCAGCTGTGATGGGTCGCAACGGCTACAGCATCGTCAGCGAGCTCATAGTCGACAGGCGGGACTGGGTGTCTGAGAAGACGTTCTCCTGCGAAGTGCGGAGCGAGAATTTCACCAGCACCAAGAACATCAGCAAACCTCTTGTTTGTGACATCGGTAAGTTGAAAAGTTCCAAATGCACCCAGTTACGTCAGAACTCCAGAGCCCCTATCAGATCAGTTCAAAACAGACGGGAACATTGTTAAGCCACTTTGGTCCTCATTGTGAAGGAAAGTGGGGTATAAATGAGGGACGTGAAATAAATTAGAAACTCTATGTACGCTGACTTGGCGTCCCTAGACGAAAGACGCTGTGCAAAATTATCCTTTCCTCATGATGTGAACGATGCTTCCAGTTTTTGTGCAGAATGACCAAATGAAATTCTCTTTTCTATCCATATAGTCAGGGCAGGGAGCGAAGGGGGACTGCGCCCAGGGCATGCCTGCATCCTTCACCCCTGCCACGCCCATGCCACACCACGCCCTGGAATGCCACGCCCCAGTCACACCCCAGCCACGCCCCACACACAGGCGGTTTCCCGGGGCGTCACAACCCACCCAACTGCATTGGCGCTATGCTACTGACTCAGGGTCCATTTTAACATTAGAGCTGATGCTTCAAATACCTAATTTGAATACCCAAAATGTTGTGGTTTATGGAGAAATTGAACGTTCTTCCCTCTTCATTGCTTCTTAGGTCCTGGTTCTGAAATGAAAGTCCACGTGGGGACCATCCCGCCAACCTTCACCGATATTTACTTGACCAAATCAGCCAAGCTGACTTGCAGAATCTCCAATATTCCCTATGATCAGGTCCCTAAAAAACTGGATGTCATCTGGACACGAGAACGTGACAACAAAGAGCTAGAAACCAAAATTGGACAGGCGACGGCTCAAGACAAAAATGAGCTGGTATTTGTTGACGCCACAGCTGCTGTGTGCCCTGAAGAGTGGAACAGTGGAGAGACCTTTAAATGCAGAGTGACTATCCCTTCCCTTCTTCCCGCAACTGAGACAAGAATCCTGCAGAAGCTTAAAAGTAGGTATCTCTTTTACACCACTAAAAAAATGTGAAGCAACCTATTTTGTAACAGGGATGCCGTGTGGTTTCCGGGCTGTATGGCTATGTTCACAAGCACATGGACAATTTCAACAGAAAGGAAGAAACCATGAAAATGAACAAAACTTGGCTACCAGTGTTAAAAAAACACTAGAGTCAAGACAGTGACTAATCAGCTCCACCCAGACACAGGATGACTATAGACCAGGGGTCTTCAAACTATGGCCCCCCCAGATGTTCATGAACTACAATTCCCATTAGCCCTGCCACTTAGCCATGCTGACAGGGGCTGATGGGAATTGTAGTCCATGAACATCTGGAGGGCCATAGTTTGAAGACCCCTGCTATAGATAGTAAACATTCAAAGGGAACAAAGGCCAGGCTACTTCTATTCAGATGCCCTCACCTATTGACCTTGCTATCTTCATTGTTACTCACATGATAATGGGTGGATCCCACTCAACACATGTAAATCTAGCTAATTGAACCCTTTCCTTGTGAACAGACAATGGTTCTTTCCCCTACCCTGGACGCTCCAACAGGTATATATACTCCACTTGCTTTCCTTTCCTACTATCAGATCCTCTGAAGATGCCAGCCACAGCTGCAGGCGAAACATCAAGAGAGAATGCTGCTAGGGCATGGCCATACAGCCCGGAAACCACACAGCACCCCAGTGATTCTGGCCGTGAAAGCCTTCGACAACCCACTTTGTAATAGTTTCATCATATCTCTTGGCCTGCCACACTCTGGCTGGGCATTGATTTACATTTCTTTAAAACATCTCTACCCTCAAGTACCTCCAAGGACACTCACAACAACTGCAGAGAATGAGAACTTAAACAGCATCGTACAAAAGAAAAGAAAACTCCAAACAACGGAGCACTAGGAAGAAGCAGCAGTAGGACAAACTCGCCTGCAAACTTGTGTGGACAAGAAAAGCACCTTAACGTGACACCACAAATAAATCAATACATTTGGTGCCTTTTGAGCTTTGGTTGAGGAGGAAATTCCCTATATAGGAGGTTGCCCCAAAAGAATTTGCCAACGGGAGTCACTACAGCC
The DNA here is from genome assembly GCF_021028975.2 of Sphaerodactylus townsendi. Classification (NCBI taxonomy): domain Eukaryota; kingdom Metazoa; phylum Chordata; class Lepidosauria; order Squamata; family Sphaerodactylidae; genus Sphaerodactylus; species Sphaerodactylus townsendi. The sequence goes on from NC_059439.1 coordinate 35,573,536, forward strand.
TGATATCAGAAGGCGGAGGGCATTCAAAGATTACCTCATGGACAAGTAGGTTCATATATGAGGTGATTCTCCTTCTGGCTCTCTGGTCACAAGTCATTCAGGGGTAAATCTCATGAGCCCACCCAAGACACGGCTCATCAAACTAAAAGGAACCCATCAGCCATTAAGGGTGGAGTCTTCAAGATGGCTGGCAGTCTTGAACAGGAAGCAAATTATGAAGGCCCACTCATATTCTCTAGTCTAGCCCTTTCCACAGAAACCCCCCAAAATGTTTGGAAAATGTGTTCAATCCTGCCCAGGGCTTGTCGGTACTCTCCAGAGTAGCCAGAATGAGTATGAAATGCCCACTGAACCACCATTTATTTCCTTTAAAGAAAGCTACATGAAAACTCTGATTTATTCCATGTTACTGACTAACTTTTTCTCCTTTCCACGGCCTAGGTAGCGCTTACCACCCTCCCGCTGTCTACGTCCTCCCCCCGCCCTCGGAACAGCTGGCTCTGCAGGAAACGGCCACCATCACTTGTCTGCTGAAAGGATTCTACCCCAACGACTTCTTCGTGAAATGGATGAGGAACAACGAGCCCGTGGGACCTTCAGAGTACTTCACCAGCCAACCCATACAGGAGTCCAAGACGCCCGAGCGGTACTTCACCTACAGCACGTTGAACGTCAAAGAGCAGGACTGGAGCTATGGAGACACTTACACCTGCGTGGTGGGACACGAGGCGCTTCCCCTCCAGACGACTCAGAAGACCGTAGACAAGAACACGGGTAAACCCACCCTTGTCAACGTCTCCCTGGTGCTCTCCGACGCTGCCAACACTTGCTACTAACCACTGTTGCCATTTCTGTTAGTGGCCTTCCATTCCCCTGTTTCCACCAGCCTCCTTCTCTTGTTTGGTCCTCCTCTTGTCTCCTTCTGGGCTCTTTAATGGAAAGGAGGGGTGATGTTGGGTATCTTTAAAAAGAGGTCTTAAATGGCAAGACATTCACCTGTCTGAGGCAGAATAACAGTTTGCAATAAACAATGTTTCTGAAGCCACAGGGAGGCTGTCTGGCTTGCTGTAAGGTTTAATATTATCTTTCAGTTGAAAAGGTGCGGAATGAGGCACCCAACTCTACTGGGATTCAGAGGGAAATGACACTCCTTTGTAAATCTTGCTGACAACGAGTTATTAATTATTCCTGTATTTTCAAACAATGCTAAAAACACTCTTTTGTTTCTGATTCTTGTTAAGGCATGCGTACACCACGCGTTCACCCGGTAGGTGTCCCCAAAAAGTTCAAAAAACACCCTAAATTAAACATCGAGACTGAAAATCCTGTAAAGAATCCCAAATAACAACATTCACAAGAGACAGAAACAGAGTGATAATTGATTGAACCAGGCTTCCCAGAGAAGAAAAAGAAGAGTCTGGATTTATAGCCTCCCTTTCTCTCCTGCAAGGAGACTCAAAGGGGCTTACTCAAGGAGACTCAAAGGGAAAATCTCCTTTCCCTTTCCCCCCCTCCCCCACAACAAACACCCTGTGAGGTAGGTGGGGCTGAGAGAGCTCTGAAGAACTATGACTAGCCCAAGGTCACCTAGCTGGCATGTGTTGGAGTGCACAAGCTAATCTGGTTCACCAGATAAGCCTCCACAGCTCAAGTGGCAGAGCGGGGCCAGGGAATCAAACCCAGCTCTCCAGATTAGAGTGTACCTGCTCTTAACCACTACACCATGCTGAGCCCTCTACAGCTCAGTACATCATCCACTTGCCATGTGGAAAGTACTGGGTTCAATTCCTTGCATCTGCAGCTAAAAGCGTCAGGTGGGAAGTAACATGAGGGATCCCTGGAGAGCCACTGCCAGTCACAGTCACAGTAAGCCGGACTGATCTTGATGAACCAATAGTCAGATTCAGTGTAAGCACACATTTAATCTTTCTACTAGTTTTTATTTTACTGCTGCTTTTAATGGTTTTAGTTATTTTACTTGTATACGTGCATTTTTATCTGTATATGTGCATTGTATTGTACACCGCCCAGAGCCCTACGGGGATGGGGCGGTATAATAAATCGAAAAAAATAAATAAAATAAAAATAAGAACATAAGAGCATGAGAACAAGCCAGTTGGATCAGACCAGAGTCCATCTAGTCCAGCTCTCTGCTACTCGCAGTGGCCCACCAGGTGCCATTGGGAGCTCACATGCAGGATGTGAAAGCACCCGAGCACCTGGACTGTTAAGGCATTTGCAATCTCAGGGATCATGTGTTCATCTGCCTAGAAGCCATTATTTGATTTCAAAAGCCACAGAAGGGATCAAAGACTTTAAAATGTTCCAGGCTCACCACAAAACCACACAACAACAAAAAACCAGGGCAATGAAATTCAAAGAAAGTGTGGCACACGTACTCTGGGGAAATGAGCTCAACTGCTGGGCACGTTTGCAGGAGCTCCATGGTAGCCCATCATAACAGCTTCCATGTTTACACCACCGCTATGGACTTTGTGCTCCCATCTACTCTTTTACAGCTTCTTCCATGTTCTTGATCTTTGCTCTTGTGGACTCTCTTCTACCAACCCCTTCAGGTTCCACACATCGTAACACTCCTTGTTCTAAATGGCACCCTATCTAGTGGTGGAATGAAACTAGTTTCTCCGATCCCTTCCCTTCGGATTTTCGGGCCCCAACACTGCGAAATAACTCACAGACATCCAAGAGTCAGTGAATGTCTATCTCCCCAGAGAATCTTAAGGAACAAATCTGAAGACGAAGGGACTTGGATCACGAAAGGAATTTCTATACCAATCTTTTAAAAAGTTTCTTTAAAAAGTAGATGTTTCACTCATTCGCCATTGGTAGCGGACCACGTCTACAGTCATTACAACCTTAACATATAGCAAAGTTTTTATTAAGAGTCCACCACCATCGCCCATAGTCCTTCTAATCCAGTGATTCCCAGCCAGGGTTCCATGGTACCCTGGGGTACCCTGAAACATGTCAAATTTTCCTTAGAGAATGCCATCGCCTGCCCCCACCCCACCCCACTTGAATCAAATGGATTTTGAAGGGAGGGTTGGAAGCCTCATAGGTTTTAGATTCTAGGTTTTAGAAATTGAAACATTGAAAAACAGCATTGTTTCATTGCCTAAATTCGGTGTGAATGGGGGGGGTAGATTTAAAGGGAGCTCTCCCTTTAAATCCCCCCAATCCATGCTGAATTTAGGCAAACAAACAACGCGGCTGTCAACACTGCTTTCCCTCCCCTCCCCTCCCCTCCCCCTGCTTGCCACTCCCCCCACCTACAGGCCAAAAACAGAAAAAACCTAAAAAATTCAAATGAACTTCAAGGGTACCCTGAGATATGAAGAGTGAGGTCAAGGGTACCGCGACGTTGAAAAGGTTGAGAAACACTGCTCTAATCGTTCCCCAGTTGAATTGGACCACCTGGGACAGCTCCCTTGCTGGTCACGCTCTTACCTGCAAGGTACCCGTATGGTGACTGAATGGTCACGCACCTGCTCGGCTTACGGGGAACATTGGCCCACCCCCTGAGATTTGGAAACACTCCAGAAGAAATGACTTAGACAGCGCAAGATCTTTTCACCACAGCACACTTGACAAGTACATACTGATGGCTATTTTGTTCGGTTCGGATATATCCACAGAAAAAGTGATGTGTGTGACCCTTGTAATTATCTCTTACTCAAAAGGAAGAAACCGACTGAACGTGCTTCCTCACAAACAATCACAATACAGCTTGATCATGACAAAGTAGTTCTTCAGTGAGATCCAGCAGCTTCCCTTTGCTCCCACTGAACAAACTCTCCTTTGTCATATAATAACTGGACAATATTATTGCGAGGATTATAACAGCATCTACTTCCAGTGAGCAGAACCTAAAGGCCCAGTGATAGAGCAAGACAGTTAGCTTTACGGAAGAGCTTGTCCAAGAAGGCTTGAATATACTCTTAGGCCCCTTCCGCACACGCAAAATAATGCGTTTTCAAACCACTTTCACAACTGTTTGCAAGTGGATTTTTGCTATTCTGCACAGCTTCAAAGAGCACTGAAAGCAGTTTGAAAGTGCATTATTCTGCATGTGCGGAATGAGCCTTAGTAAGTGAAGGAATTTATAAAATAGAACATTAAAACATCATTCAAGATAAGGTAACTTTCTACGCTCCTTTACAATAAATGCATAAAGTACACAGTTCTCTGGCATATATTCAATTAGACCTTCGGAAAGCCATGAAGCAACCTCTAAACGTTGGAGTTGATTCCTAGTTGCTGTGTGCCGCATTTCTAAAACCTAGAATCTGATATTTTATTCTAGTGTGATATCAGAAATAATTCCAACATCAGAGAAGCAGGGGCATGAAATCTTAAAATCCCCAAATCTCTCCATTTGATTTCCCCCCCCAACAAAAAAAGCTTTGAATGCCCCTGTCCATAAACACAACCACCCCTCCATTAAGAATTACTACTTTAAAGGGTGGATTCTCCATATAACTGAAGAAAAATCATGCTCATTTGCTGAAACACAGACAAGAACAAACGTCCGCATCCTCAATTTTCTCAGGTCACATCAAATAGTCCATCAGCACTATGGAGAAGGCTGGTCATGTAAAGCATCCTAGGAAAGGTAGAAGGAATGCTGAAATGCAACTTTACATCTCCTAGGAGCCAATTACTATTCTGTCGTGTGTCATGAAGTTCTCCTAGCCTTTCTTCTTCCCTTCCAAACTCAGCATCATTCTCCACTTAGATCAAATGTGGTGACTCCCACCTTGACACTCCATCCAACACAATCCATCTCCCTCCACACACAGGAAATGCCAGCAAGTTGAAGTCAGCAGAGAACAGGTTGTAAATAAAGGGCCAAAGGTGGGGGGAGGATGACGTATCTAACCAGTGTATGGTTCAGGTTTTTATTTTTATTGACACCCGAATCAGTTTTTTATATTTATGTTTTAAAGTTGTTTTAACATGTTTGTTGGACACCGCCCTGAGCCCCTCTAGGAGGACTGAAAATCAAGTGAAGAGAGAGAGAGAGAGAGAGATATGAGGAGAAAGGAGGGAGAGAGGAGGGGGGAGGGAGGAGGAGGAGGAAGGAAGGAAGGAAGGAAGGAAGGAAGGAAGGAAGGAAGGAAGGAAGGAAGGAAGGAAGGAAGGAAGGAAGGAAGGGAGGGAGGAGGGAGGAGGAGAGGAGGAAAGAGGAAGAAGGAAGGAAGGAAGGAAGGAAGGAAGGAAGGAAGGAAGGAAGGAAGGAAGGAAGGAAGGAAGGAAGGAAAAGGATGGAAGGAAGGAAGGAAGGAAGGAAGGAAGGAAGGAAGGAAGGAAGGAAGGAAAGGAAGAAGGAAGGAAGGATGGAGGGAGGGAGGGAGGGAGGGTGGATGCATGCATGCATGCATGCATGCATGCATGCATGCATGCTCTGGAGGATAAACAGCCACATTATGTGCAGTTGCATTTTCCTAGAAAATTCCAAATGGAAGTCACAAGGTCCAGAGTGGAGCAGAGTATCAGGCTACGATTTGGAGACTCGGCCTCTCTCAGCTTCACCAGCCTCGCAGGGTTGCTGTTACGGAAAATTTCAAAAATTATGTAACCCACTCTGCGTCGCTGTTCGGGGAAAAGGGAGAGGTATAAGTGAAGTAAAATATAACATATAAAAGAACCTGCACAACAAAGAGTGAGTCTTCTCCGCCCTTTCTTGGCTGCACTACATATTAGAGATCTGTGATTGGAACTCTAGTTTTGGAATTTAGCTGTCGAAACAGCAATGGAAGGGTATGTTTTAGATAGGAGCTACAGTTCTGAGAATGTGGGATTTAACACAACCACCTATGCCTAAATAATAAGGGACCTTGATTAGGAAAAAGGCAGACACATTATGGTCTTCTTTCCTTCCTGTGGTTTTAAGAAGCTGAGGAGGGGTATTTTTGATCAGGGAAATGGAATTGTGGGATAAGTTTTAAAGAAGTCATCTTCCCCTGCACTCATTTGAGAACACAATACCCTTCCTACAACAGACACCTTGTGAGGTAGGTGGGGCTGAGAGAGTTCTGAGAGAACTGTGACTAGCCCACGGTCGCCCAGCAGTCTTCATGAGGAGGAGCAGGGAAACAAATCCAGTTCATCAGATGACAGTCCGCTACTCATGTGGAAGAATGGGGAATCGAACCCGGTTCTCCAGATTAGAGTCCACTGCTCTTAACCACTACATCAGCTCTGTCTCTTAACCATTACACTATGTTGGCTGCTGCATGTGAAAAAAACCAACTTTTTTGCCTATCTAAGACCCCTTCCGCACATGCAAAATAATGCATTTTCAAACCACTTTCACAACTGTTTGCAAGTGGATTTTGCTATTCCGCACAGCTTCGAAGAGCACTGAAAGCAGTTTGAAAGTGTATTATTCTGTATGTGCAGAAATGAGCCTAAGTTTATCTTTCTCATTCCTTACTAATTCTTTGCTTTCGAAGTTGCTGTGAAACCTCAAGTACCTGTTGTGTGTGGGTTTTTTTGTCAACTACACTGAGAACTTTCCTTTTGTTTCCGAACTCCTAAAAAAACTGATTTCCATTTATCATCCAAAGCTTACCTTGATGGGATTGTAGCCGTCGATGACGACGAAGGACTCCTAAACATCTCATCCGCCCTTTCCACTTTCATCGTCCTCTTCCTCGTGAGCCTTTTCTACAGCGCCACCGTGACGGTCATCAAGGTAAAATGGGATATGAAAGAAAGAATTTTGAAAGCCTATACTATAGATGACGCATTGCAGTCCAAATTGTGCAAAGCACCATAAAACCACAGCCAACTTATGTCAGTCTGGTAGGGTTTTCAAGGAGAGACACATAGGCTCATTCCGCACATGCAGAATAATGCACTTTCAAACTGCTTTCAGTGCTCTTTGAAGCTGTGCAGAATAGCAAAATCCACTTGCAAACAGTTGTGAAAGTGGTTTGAAAATGCATTATTTTCTGTGTGCAGAAGGGGCCATACAGAGGTGGTCTGTCATTCCCTTTCTCTACATAACACCCCTGGTATTGGTTGTTGTGGGTTTTCCGGGCTGCGTGGCTGTGGTCTGATAGATCTTGTTCCTAACGTTTCGCCTGCATCTGTGGCTGGCATCTTCAGAGGTGTATCACAGAGGGACTGTGTCCAGACTTGTCTTTGTGATATACCTCTGAAGACTAAAAATTGACATCACTGACCGCCCCCCTTCATTAATACATTATGAAAGATTTCTCATGCCATTAGAACAACTTTATTTTTCCTCACAACACAGTGAGGGTGAACCTGATGACAGACAGGTTGCAGAGGAAGTTGTGCGACACTTTTCGTCAGAGCAAGACTCATTCTTCTTCTTCTTTCCCATTCCCAGGTAAAATAGCGAAACCAACAATCTTCCGAGCATGACCCATCCATTGGCTGAGAGAGTCTTCACTTTCTTCCACCAACAGTGTAATAAGGGACCTCTCCATCACTTCTGTGAGAAGACGGGGGTCCACTATCCTCTTGCTTTATTTTCTCTCCCAACTCCAGGTGAAATGGCGATTCCTACGATCTATGGATAAAGGAAGGGACTCCACACTTCCAGTGTCTTTCCTTGCTATCCCAATTAAGGACATACCCTCTCAATTATCTTCTCTGAGATGACTAACTAGAGGACTTGCATTATTCATGTGTTTTGCACATTACTCTTAAGAATCCTTTTGTGCTCAAGCAGATTTTTTTTAATTGATAATTTTATTGGACAAGAAAGATGGACAATTTGAATTTCAGTTATTGCAGGATTAACAGAAATTGTTACATATAAGTTTTTGCATAAAGTTATTACGTGAAAAAATCTAGCCATTTAAAAACAACTCATTCTAACTTATGTATTACCGTTTTTAAAATAATGTACTTCCAGCTAGGATACATATAATCTAATACATTTAATTCAGTTCAATTTTGATCTATCTATTTAGTATATATACTTGTTGCTGTTTTATACAGAAAGAGATTTGTATATTAGATTCTAACTAGATGACCTGAGATACATATAAACTAGTCCATCATATCTATATACTTCGTCTTTGTTACTTAAATCTAATATTTCCTCCTTAATAATTAAGGTTGATTAAGGTTTATTACATCAGTACATACATCAATACATATTATCTATACATAAAGGGGTGTTGATCATAAAATGCTCAAGCAGATTTTGGTGAGTTGTTTATCTTTTAAATCCAGCCAATTTACATAGTGCAACTTTACTTTTGTTTTGTCAACGCGTCGTTCTCTTCCTTTGCGGTGCTCAGATTTTATTCTAGTTTTTATTATGGCACTTCATATAAACCCATAACCAGAACGTTTCATTTTTTAAGTTCAGGGAGAAATAGACTGTTCCACACAGCACCGTGAAGACTGATCATATTTTTTCTATGATTATCTGTATAATGTTATAATAAAGCTATATTATTAATTAACAAATTCCTTCTCTTGTGAAGTCTCATTTGTGCACCAAATTTATATCCCACCTTTCTGCCCTGACCTCCTGTCCAATCGAGAAACACTGAAGAACCTGGAACTCTTCTGTTTAAAAAAGAGATACCCAAAGGAAAATGTGATAGAGGTTAATAAATTATGCACAGGGTGGAGAGAACTTTTTCTCCGTCTCCCAAAATGCTAGAACACTAGGCCACACTCCAATCCAAAAGGATTCAGTTCTTATGATGACAGCCGCCTAGTCAGCCCACAGATTATACATACACATCATTTTGAAAAACCCTTGAAAACCATTAGAACCAAACTAAAACACATCTCGAGAACAACTAAAACTCAAGGAAGTGAGAACCAGCGTGGTGTAGTGGTTAACAGCAGGTGGGTTTGATTCCCCACTCCTCCATCTGAGTGGCAGAGGCTTATCTGGTGAACCAGGTGGGTTTCTGCACTCCTACATTCCTGCTGGGTGATTTTGGACTAGTCACAGATCTTTGGAACTCTCTTAGCCCCACCTGCCTCACAGGGTGTCTGTTGTGGGGAGAGGAAGGGAAAGGAGCTTGTAAGCACCTTGAGTCTCCTTACAGGAGAGAAAGGTGGGGTATAAATCCAAACTCTGTATATACAGTACCAAAAAAAAGAAGTACATATGGCAGGAAGGGGAATCAGACAAAAGAAACTGTCTTCACCTATTGGCATAAGATGTCAGGGGACAGATGAGTCACTCTAGGTCAGGGGTCTCCAAAGTGGTCAATGGGACTATCCAACGGGTCAATAAATGCCTAGGGGTCAAAAGAGGTGTCGATAAACACCAGGGTCGATTATGAACTCTTAGGGTCAAAAGCTGGCATTTGTAGAAGAAATAAAAATACACAAAATGATGCAATAAATTTAAATGACGATGTATTCATGCATGGCCGGTATTGGATGAAAGGCCAAGAAATTTATGAAAGGCCTCAATTGGATGAAAGGCCAAGAAATTTATGCCTTTAAAAATAAAGAAATTCATTATTTACTTACTTACTTACTTACTTACTTACTTACTTACTTACTTACTTACTTACTTACTTACTTACTTACTTACTTACTTACTTACTTACTTGGTACTGTGTGGTTTCTGGGCTGTATGGCCATGTTCTCTCTCTCTCTGTGTGTGTGTGTGTGTGTGTGTGTGTGTGTGTGTGTGTATTCATTCATTCATTCATTTTGCATGCCTGGAGGTCAATGAGGGATCAAGGATTCCATGAAGGGGTCAATGGTCTAAATTTGGTTCTGGGATTCTGTTCCAGGGGGAAAGTTCCAGAATGTTGGTGCCACAGCAGAGAAGGCCCTGATGTTCCCTCTGTGTGTGTGTGCGCACATTCGCTAAGTGCCATCAAGTAGCTCCCAACTTATGGCTACCGTATGATGTTATCTTCAGGTGCAGGGATTTTTTTCATTATAGACAGAAAGAGATTGGTATTGATTCATTTATATCTCGGTCATCCCTTTGAAAAGATGAGGCATATATATAAATTGCATCTTTCCAAGGAAATTATCACCATGTTCGCAAATAAAAGCCCACATTTCTGAAGCAGCCAGAGGCATAACAAGTAGGACTTACTTATGGACTAACAACTATACAATTGAGTTCTAAAATAGGACTGAGGTTGAGAATTCCATAGAATCTTTCTTTCTGTAAAACTCAAGCCCCTTCCGCACATGCAAAATAATGCACTTTCAATCCACTTTAAATGCACTTTGCAGCTGGATTTTACTGTGTGGAACAGCAAAATCCACTTGCAAACAATTGTGAAAGTGGATCGAAAGTGCATTATTCTGCATGTGCAGAAGGGGCCCCAGACACACAACAGCTCAGTATGGACTGGAGCAATGGCCACCCCATGGGAAACAGCACAAGGGTGGAAGGTTTAAACTTTCCCTGATGCTGTTTTCCCAAACTGAAACCACCAGGGAACTATTATTTGCACCCCTGGGGGAAATGCCCTTGAGTTAGTTAATACAGGTACTACACTGGGCCATCTCTTGCTTCTGAGCAAGCAATGGCATAGTGGCTAAGAGCAGTGGCTAAAAGCAGGTGCACTCTGATCTGGAGGAACTGGGTTTGATTCCCCGCTCTGCCGCTTGAGTTGTGGAGACTTATCTGGGGAATTCAGATTAGCCTGTGCTCTCCCACACACGCCAGCTGGGTGACCTTGGGCTAGTCACATCTTTTCGGAGCTCTCTCAGCCCCACCCACCTCACAGGGTGTTTGTTGTGAGGGGGGAAGGGCAAGGAGATTGTAAGCCCCTTTGAGTCTCCTGCAGGAGAGAAAGGGGGGATATAAATCCAAAGTCGTCGTCGTCGTCTTCTTCTTCTTCTTCTTCTTCTTCTTCTTCTTCTTCTTCTTCTTCTTCTTCTTCTTCTTCTTCTTCTTCTTCTTCTTCTTCTTCTTCTTCTTCTTCTTCTTCTTCATCTTGAGTCCATTTGCCCTGATTTAAGATCTGCAGAAAATGAAGTCTCCTCTGCAGACCAAATCTCAGCAACTTTACATTTCTTTTCTCCCCTGTGATTTATAAGTTTAACAAATAGATCTGGCCGAACAAATCCTTACCAACAAGCCAGTACTTGCTGGTTTCCCAACAGCCTGAATGTCTGGATTTTGAAACAAAGCAAACAAGGTGAGAAAAACAACAGGAGAAAAAGAGGAAGTCCAGTCTGCGGAAAAGTTTCCCGTCACCCTGTTTTGATGCTTAAAAATAGCCCCTCCAAAACCTCAAGACACCCTCAGTCAAATTATTCAGGCCTTCCTGCAATGTTATTGTGTTTTTTTCAGTGCCATTTTTGAAAACATAATTAGGGGAAAACTCTGAAGAACCTATTAGAATATCCAGAGATTGTGGGTTGGCGGCGGCGGCCCGGTTTCTTCAGTCAACTGCAACCTTGGGTTTTGGTGAGTAAAACTGGGTTTTGTTCTGCATTTCATGGAAGCAAAGAGAAGGTGGGAGGTTGCTTATGGGACGAGGCTCTTCTCTAGAAAGCAAAGGGGTGGTAATAAGCTTGGGCGTGAGGGCCAGGACTTCTAGTTGTGTTCTGATTTCTCATCCTGAATTCAGGCCACCCGGCAGATGCGGAACCACAAGGTTGGCTTGCTGCTGCTTCCCCACTGAGAGTCTTGGCTTAGCAAAGGCTTAGGAAAGTTGGGGCAAACTGAGCTCCCAACATCCTTGCCTACCCAGGAATTGATTGATGTGAGACTTGGAGGAGTCAGAGAGGATATTTGAAGGGATGTCATGTTGGTGAGGGAGCAAGCTTGTTTTAGCTGCTCCAGAGACTAGGATCAGAAGTAATGGGTTCAAGGTTAAGGAAAAGAGATTTCATCTAAACATCAGGAAAAACGTCCTAACCATCAGGGTTGTTTGACAGTGGAGTGCGGTACTTGGGAGTGTGGTGGAGTCTCCTCCTTTGGAGGTTTGTAAAGAGAGGCTGGATGGCCATCTGATTGGAGTTCTTTGATTGTGCGTTCCTGCATTGCAGGGGGTTGGACTTGATGGCCCTTGGGGTCTCTTCCAACTCTATTTCTATGATTCTCAGCTGAGTATAGGGTCAGGGATGGTTTGAGGGCTCCTTAGAACAGAATCCATCCCAGCTCTAGGACAGTGGTGGCGAACCTATGGCACGGGGGCCAGAGGTGGCACTCAGAGCCCTCTCTGTGGGCATGCACAAACAGAGCCCCCCCACATCTAGGCTGGCCTGGGCTGCTGGGCTCGATTATTAGCATTAAACCTAATTTTGGGGAAGCAGTGTAGGTAATCCTGTTAAGCACTGTTAAACCCCACTGATTTTCATGTGAAGAACTTAAGCATGATCCTTCACCTGGGAGTAAGCTCGGTTGCTGGCAATGGCGCCTGCTTCTGAGTAAACCCTCCTAGGGTCGTGATTCACCCGTTGGAAGAGTTGCACAGTTGCTTCAAAGCAAAGCCACCAACTACCACCAAGCTTACTCCCGAGTAACGCACACCTCGGAGCCAACCATTTTTTCTAAACGAAAACCTCAGCATTCAGGTTAAATTGCCGTGTTGGCACTTTGCGATAAATAAGTGGGTTTTGGGTTGCAATTTGGGCACTCGGTCTCAAAAAGGCTCGCCATCCCAGCTCTAGGACATGCTGACAAGAAACCTTGATTGTTCAGCACTGTTTCCCATAGGAAAGCAGACCTGCAGGGAAATCAGCAAGCTGGCATGCAAACCTCTTAGGCTATAGGATAGGTCCAGTGTCAGCCTTCCCTGAGGTGCAGCAGCTGCTCCAGGTGGGGCCTACTTCCCCTGGCCCCACCACCTGCCCTTCCCCAGATCACTCCTTTGAGAGTGCTTTGTCACCCACATCCCTGGCTTCACATACTTCCCAGCAAAGGCTATTGGGACATTCTCTGCCACACAGACTGCCCCGCACCAATGGGGAAAGGGCATGCAAGGTGTATCTTGGGAGGGTTTGCAAGAGGGTACAAATGAGAACCATGCTCAGGTGGAAGACATGAGAGTGGAGGGGGGAGGCACAAATGTCGTGTCAGTGGGCAGAAAGGGGGAGAAGAGTCCTGGACGCTCTCTGGCAGGGAGCTGCAGGCCCTCTAGAACCAGCGTTGCCCCAGGAGATCTGGATTTCCTGCAGCAGTTGTTTCTGGGCAGACGGAGAAAGAGGAGGAATCTGTGGGTTTCTGTGCTTTGCTAGGGAGCATGTGGCCAACCTCCATCTGAACTGCAGCTTTGGGGGAAATGAATCAGCCGCTGCCCGCTACCTCAGCTCCCCTGAGGAAGAACTATGAGCTGGAATGCAGGCAAGATTTCCAGACCTGCAGGAGATCTAACTCTGGAAGGGAAAGAACCAGCGTCTCCTCAAAGGCCGTTGCTGAGCTTCAGGAGAGCTGGCTGACTCCCTGCTGATCAGTAGCTTTGGGGACTTGGTGGAGATCTGTTCTTTCCAATGCCCTGACCCAGACAGCCTAGGCCGGTCCATGCTCAGCAGCTAAGCAGGGTCTGCCCTGGTTACTTCTTGGATGGGAGACCTCCAAGGAAGTCCAGGGTTTCAAGGCCGAAGGAGGCAATGTCTCTATTTGTCCCTTGCACAGAAAACCCTGTGGGGCAACCCTAAGTCGGCTGTGACTCGATGGCCCTTTCCAGCCCCGCTGGTCCCTCAGCAGCTCAGGGCTCTGGAGGGAAGCGCCCGCATGCCAACTAACTTCAGAGGAGCTGGAAACTTCCCCGCAGTACACCTGGGCTCAAGCTGAATTTGCAGGCATTGAGCTGTTGTGCCCAAACCACTGCAAACTTGAAAGGGTTGTGGAGCCCAGCTTAGCCCCACCCCCCACCCCGAAATCACTCCTGAGCTAGGGAAGCTCTAGATCCCAGCTCAGCTTTCAGAAAGACAAGGACCAAAGCATCAGGAAGCTGAAATTGAGCCCGGGGGAGGGGGGGTGATGCTTAAGTCCTAGCTCAGCTGGCTTGACAGTAGTGCACGCGAAAGGGATCTGGGAGTTTTAGCAGACCACAAACTGAACCTAGCTGTGTGACGCGGCAGCCACAGAAGCCAATGCAATTCTGGGCTGTATCAATAGGAGTGTAGTGTCTAGATCAGTGGTGGTTAACCTCTGGCACTCCAGATGTTCATGGACTACAATTCCGATCAGTCCCTGCCAGCATGCCAGCAATTCCCATCAGACCCAGCCCCTGCCCCTGCCAGCATGGCCAATTGGCAGGGGCTGATGGGAATTGTAGTCCATGAACATCTGGGATGCCATAGGTTTGCCACCACGGGTCTAGATCAAGGGACATAATACTGCCATTCTATTCTGCATTGGTCAATCCTCACCTGGAATATTGTGTCCAATTCTGGGCACCACAATTTGAGAAGGAATTACAGTGAAAACCTCCCATAAATAAATAATATGCCCCCTCTAAACATCCTCTGATTCTGTCAATTATAGTAGCCAAATGAGAGTTCTTTCAGGTACCAGGTCAGGAAGAATCTTGAGTGGGCAGAGCTGGGCAAGTCAGGTGGGTGGAATTTGGCACATGATCACTGCGAGAAGGGGTACGACATGCCAATGATTCTTTTTCGGTCTGAAATATTAATTTTTTTTAAATTGAAAGGCTGCTTTTTGTCATTGTTTTATTTTTTTCATTTAAACTTTAATGAGTATTGCAAAAATTACAAACATCATCAATGGCAGAGTAAAATAATCTAGACAAAAGAACCAAAATAAAATTCCATATACCAAAGTAAATGGTTTTAACAGTGCTATCAAGAAACTAAGCTATTCTTGTCATCACCAAATACATCAATCAATAACCGTAGTTATACATCAATCAATAACCGTAGTTAGATGCCAGCCACAGATGCAGGCGAAACGTCAGGAGAGAATGCTGCTAGAACACGGCCATACAGCCCGGAAACCACACAGCACCCCA